>NC_069502.1:935655-1068944 GCF_027579735.1 Bombina bombina
TCTCTGGGATCCCCTTTGTTCAGAAATAGCAGACTTATATGGCTTTGGCATTGCTTTTTGGTAATTAGAAGGCCGCTAAATGCTGCTGCGCACCACACGTGTATTATGCCCAGCAGTGAAGGGGTTAAATTAGGTAGCTTGTAGGGAGCTTGCAGGGTTAATTTTAGAGATCAGCCTCCCACCTGACACATCCCACCCCCTGATCCCTCCCAAACAGCTCTCTTCCCTCCCCCACCCCACAATTGTTCCCGCCATCTTAAGTACTGGCAGAAAGTCTGCCAGTACTAAATAAAAGAGTTTTTTTTTTTTTTAAATAAAAATAATAAAGTATTTTAGCTGTGATGGACCCCTGCCTTAGCCCCAACCTCCCTGATCCCCCCTCCAGCTCTCTAACCCTCTCCCCTACCTAATTACCGCCATCTTGGGTACTGGCAGCTGTCTGCCAGTACCCAGTTTGGCCCCAAAAACCCCCCAAAAAGTATTTTTATTTTATTTTTTATTTAAAAAACTATTTCTGTAGTGTAGCAGCCCCCCACAATACCCCCACCCCCACCCCCTCCCAGATCCTTTAAAAAATTTTTTTAAAAAAATCCCTTTTTTTCCCCTTTCTGCCCTCATTCATTGGTGTCAGTGTGGCTAATGGGTGCACGTGCACGCGCACGTGCACGTGCGCCCCGTGCACACGCACATGCATGCTCACGTGCACACTCGCGCATCGTGCACGCGCACGCGCATCGTGCACCCGGCGGACACTGGCACTATCGCTACCGATGCAGAGAGGGCCACAGAGTGGCTCTCTCTGCATCGGAGGCTTGTAAAGTGGTATTGCAGGATGCCTCCATATCGAGGCATCACTGCAATACCCTCAGAGCTGCTGGAAGCATTTGTGATCGCTTCCAGCACTCTGTTTGACAACTGACGTACCAGGTACGTCCATTGTCATTAACTGCTTGTTAATGCATGACGTACCTGGTACGTCAGTTGTCATTAAGGGGTTAAACACATACACAAATACACATACATAGATACTCATATACACATACACACACTCATGCATAAACACACTTAAACACATATACATACAGTACATACATATACATGGATACTTATATACAGTATATACACACACATAAACACATAATATATACTCACGCTGTAGCGTATCATGTCCGCCAGACATCACTGAATGCCGACCGTACACGCTGTCAGCATTTAACAGTGCACAAGCAGTTCTAGTTAACTGCTTGTGCAATGCCGCCACCTGCAGATTTGCGGTCAATCAGCTGCTAGCAGTGGATGTCAATCAGCCTGATCTTATAGGATTGGGCGGATTGATGTTCGCAGCCTCAGAAGCGGCAGATCAGTTAAGGAGCAGTGGTCTAAAGACCACTGCTTCATAACTGCTGTTTCCGATGAGCCTGAAGGCTCGTGCAGAGACAGGGGCATCAGGGGCTGTTCGGCCATTGATAAATCCGCCCCATACAGACATTGAGATAGACACACATTCACAAATACAAATATTAAAGGGACATGAAACCATTTTTTTTTCTTTTATAATTTTTATAGTAATTACAGTACATTTTTAAACAACGTTCTAATTTACTTCTATTTTCAGTTTTGCTCAATTCTCTTGATATCCTTTATTAAAGAAGCAGCAATGGTGCTACTGGGAGCTTGAAAGTTGCTATCACATCACCTGTTTCCCTTCTCTCCTCTAAGCTATACATATTTAGGTCATTGAGCCTCTCCTGGTACGTTTTATTTTTTAGACCATGTACCATTTTGGTAGCCTCCTTTGCACATATTCAAGTTTGTTAATATCCTTCTGAAGATATGGCCTCCAGAACTGCACACAATACTCAAGATGAGGCCTAACTAATGATCTATAAAGTGGCATAAGAACCTTACTATTTCTGCTGCAAATACCTCTAGCAATACATCCAAACATTCTGCTAGCCTTACTCGCTGCATTACTACATTGTTTACTAAGTTTTAAATCATATGAAATAATAATTCCCAAGTCCTGTTCCTCATCTGTAACAGTCAGTAAAGTGTCATTGAGTCTATAATAAACATTTGGATTTTTTTCCCTAAATGCATAATTTTACACTTTGACTTCCCAGACATTTGTCCAATTCTCTAATTGTTGTATATCACTTCTCATTCTGTCTACACCCCTGGGGGTGGGTTTATGGTGACATAGGGGTTTAATGGATAGAACTTGCAGTGGGTTCATGGCAACATAGGGGGTTAATAGATAGAACTTGTGGTGGGTTCATGGCAGTATAGGGGGCTAATAGTTAGAATTGTAGTGGGTTCATGGTGGAATAGGGGGTTGATAGCGCTTGCGGTGGGTTCATAGTGACATAAGTGGTTTATAGATAGAACTTGCAGTGCGGTGAGTTCATGGTGGCATAGGGGGTTAATGGTTAGAACTTGCGGTATGTTCCTGGTGGTATAGGGGGTTAATAGTTAGAACTTGTGGTAATTTCATGGCAGCATAGAGGGTTAATAGATAGAACTTGCAGTGCGTTCATGGCTGCATAGGGGTTTAATAATTAGAACTTGTGGTAGGTTCATAGCGGTGCAGGGGTTAATAGATAGTACTTGTGGTGAGTTCATGTCGGCATAGGGGTTAATAGTTAGCACTTGTGATGGGTTCATGGCAGTGCAGGGGTTAATAGATACTACTTCTGGTGGGTATGTGGTGATTTAGGGGTTTATTAGTTTAGTGTTAGTTTGCAATTGTGGAGTACTTCGGTTTAGGGGTATTAGGAGTAGTGATTAGGCAGACGGCAGTAATATTCCAGGGATCATTTACTATAGATTGCCAATATGGATGGCAATGCTGGGTGTTGCTTAAGCCAGCATCGCCGACCAATGGCGTGCATAGTAAACGCCTCTCAGAGATGCGGATATGAGCTCATTTCCATTGAGTCATTAAAAATGGAGCCGAAAGCTACCGAAGTTGCCGGCAGCTAAAAGTAATTTACTGCTCCATTTTAGTACCAGGTTTCCATTGAAATAGTTTGTGCTTTGTGTGCAGTTGCTCTTTCCGTGTAGGTGTAAGTTAGCATTGTGTTAACGCTTCCACCCAATGCCGGATTTCTAAAACATTAATAGGTTACTATGGTAACCCGACCTTACACTACACTCGATCACATATACGACACTGCATACATACCAGTATCTTTTTATATTGGGGGGCTTTTATTTTTTTAGGGGTATTAGATTAGGGTTTTTTTTGTTTTTTTTTAATTGATAATTTGGTTTATTTTTTTCTGTGATTTTAGACTTTTTTATTTTTTGTAATTTTAGATTTAATTATTGTAATTTAATCTTAGGTTTTATTTTTAAATTAATGTTAGGATTTTTTATTTTAATTGTAACTTAGTATTTTTCATTTTAATTGTAATTTAGTATTTTTTTAATTTATATAATGGGGGTTAATTTAGGGGGTGTTAGGTTAGGGGGCTTAGTGATTCGTTTTTTGCATTGTGGGGAGATTGCGAATTAGGGGTTAATAGTTTAAATAGCTAGATTGTATTGTGGGGGGATGGCGGATTAGGGGTTAATACATTTTATTGTTAGTTGCTATGTGGGGGCATGGCGGATTAGGGGTTAATAGTTTAAATAGGTAGATTGCATTGTTGGGGAATGGCATACTAGGGGTTAATACATTTTATTGTTAGTTGCAATGTGGGGGGTTGGTGGTCTAGTGGTTAATATATTTATTATAAGTTGCAATGTTGAGGGATTGTGGATAGAGGGGTTTTTCCTGTTTTACACCTAGTTGAGCTGGGTGTAATTTATGTTAATGTATCGGCAGCCTCCGACAGTGTATTTATTAACTGTTTGCGTGGGCATTGGAAACCTGGTATTATTTAAAAATTAGTTGTTTCTAAAACTTTGTATGGGACACGATGTTTTTGGCAGCCGGAGTCTGGTTGCCGAAATTGAGTTATAACGGCCTTGGAAGCAGTCTGTAAACGATATTGCTTCCAGCAGCTAATTTAACAGTTTGCAAACGCACGCAAACCTAAATACGGCTCAATGGAAACTAGCCCTTTGATGGTAGCTTGGAATATTCTGTCAAGGTTGCTTTGACATAGCAGCAGGTCGCTTTGCAATATTTTGCTGAGAGAGAAACACAGACAGACTGACAAAGATAGTGAGAGATAGAGACAGAGAGACAGAAAGAGAATGACACAGAGAGAGAGAGAGAGAGAGAGAGAGAGAGAGAGAGATAGAGAGAAAGAAAGGCAGACAGACAGAGAGAGAGACAGACAGACAGAAAGAAAGAGAGAGAGGCTGACAGATAGATAGATAGATAGATAGATAGATAGATAGATAGATAGATAGATGATAGATAGAAAGACAGACAGACAGTGAGAGAGAGTCAGACAGACAGACAGACAGACAGATAGAGAGAGAGAGGCAAACAGAGAGAGAGAGAGAGAGAGAGGCAGACAGACATACAAACACAGAGCGAGAGACAGACAGAGATAGAGAGAGGCAGAAAGAGTCAGACAGATAGATAGAGAGGCAAATACAAAGAGAGAGAGAGAGAGAGAGAGAGAGAGAGAGAGAGAGAGAGAGAGAGAGAGAGAGAGAGAGAGACAGACATAAATACAAACAGAGACAGGCAAAGAGAGAGGCAGACAGAAATACAAAGAGAGAGAGACAGACACACAGACAGAAAAATGAGAGAAAGGCAGATAGACAGAAAGAGAGAGAGACATACATACAGAGAGAGCGAGACAGGCAGAAAGAGAGAGAGGAAGACATGCAGAGAAAGAGAGAGACAGGAAGAGAGAGAGAGAGAGAGAGAGAGAGAGAGAGAGAGAGAGAGATAGAGAGGCCGTCCCCTGCAGACTCTCAGCCAATAGTCCGCCAGCAGGGGGGTGTCAATCAACCCGATCATACTCGATCGGGTTGATTTCCGGAGATACCTGTCCGCCTCATCAGAGCAGTTGGACAGGGTTATGAAGCAGCGGTCTTTAGACCGCTGCTCCATAACTTGTGTTTCTGGCGAGTCTGAAGACTCCCCAGAAACACAGGCCCACAAGCTCCGTTCGGAGCGTGATAAATGGGTCCCATAACATTAACATTGTTACTCTCCATATAGAGTTTACTCATCAGGTATTCCTGTAAGGTACCATACCTGATTTTACATTTTAACCACATATTCTTTTATTTTATTTTTTATAGTTGTTACATGGATCCATGATATTATATCTGTTGTTTAATAAATGTACATGTTTTTAATGTAACCTTTTCTCCGTAACCATTATCCTTTGCCTTGTGTCATTTAGGCGCTCTTTGTGTTTTAGTTGTTTTAGTAGACAGCGAGAGAGAGACAGAGAGAGAGAGAGCGAGAGGCAGACAGACATAAAGACAGACAGACGGGCAGACAGAGAGAGTGGGAGGTAGAAACAGAGAGAGAGCGAGAGCAAGAGGCAGGCAGACAGAGAGAGAAAGAGAGAGGAAGACAGACAGAAAGATAGGTAGGCAGACAAAGAGAGAGGCATAGAGACAGAGAGAGAGACAGATAGAGAGCAAGAGAGAGACAGGCAGAGAGAGATAGGCAGACAGAAAGAGAGAGACAGACATACAGAGAGAGAGAGCAAGGGAGAGAGACAGACAGAGAGAGGCAGGTAGCCAGAGAGAGAGAGAGACATACAGGCAAATAGAGAGAAAGAGAGAGAGGCAGAAAGAGAAAGTTATAAACAGAGAGAAAGACAGGCAGACAGGCAGAGAGAGACATTCAGAGAGAGAAAGAGAGATAGAGAGACAAGCAGAGAGAGAGAGAGAGAGAGAGACAGGCAGAGACCCCGAAGATCTAAAGTGCTACAAGGTGGAAAAATATTCTAAAGGATTCGTAACTATGTTGAGTGATCCTGTCAAAATATTCTAAGCTCCTGACATACTGGCATTGCCAAGAGGCATTTACTATGCATGCCATTGGTTGGTGATGCTGGCTATAGATAACACCCAGCATTGCCATCCATATTGGCGATGTATAGTATAGGTTCCCTTGCAATAGTACTGCTGTGCCTAACCACTAATCCTAATACCCCTAAACTGAAGTACCTCACAATCACAAACTAACACTACACTAATAAATATCTAAACAGTCACATACCCACTGCAAGTATCTATCCTGTTAACTACTATACCACCACATCCCCACCGCAGTTATCTATCCTTGTCACTGTTAGGACAATTGTCTGGGAAAATTCACCATTTTGATATTACATATTAATCACATATGTCTGTGCTATAAACTATAGGGTTAAAATTGATCATATGTATTTACTTATAGATTCAGGTACACATACACATATATATTATTTTTCAGTATTAATATGTAGCTATTAGCTAGTGTTGCTTCTCAGTATATAATTGCTTACGGTAACGTTTTTGTACTATAACAAAATAATTCATGCTTAGTTACTATGATATTCAAGGTCCCCAACATAGCTGCATGATTCCTTTCATCATATTGTTGGTATAAATATCCACAAATATCCCTATGTTTTTTTATACATGGTTCCAGTAAGTCTCTTTTTCTATAAACATTAGTGGGGTTCAACCTTGGTTAACGGTCAAATGGAGATACTCACTTGTTTTTCAGAATATATTTACAAAATATATTTGTCTATTATAGCTTAGTGACAGCTTTCAACTAAGAATTCCAAGAGAACAAAGCAAAATTGGTGATAAAAGTAAATTAAAAATTTGTATAAAATTACATGCCCTATTTGGATTGTGAAAGTTTTTTTTGGACTTGATTGTCCCTTTAAATACTCCCCATAATCAAATATACATTGACAATGATCTCTTACATAGATATGCTATACAAATAGAATTGATTAACCTTTGTCTCTAGAAGAGGTTAAAGGGGGACCCTGAAGTATTTCAGGATGAAAATGCCGCCCTGAAATCAAACCAGCAATTGCCATATGCTGTGAATATGCAGGTGTCTAACGATGGTGTAATTCCTGCTCTTATCCTTACAGGTAAAAAGAGGTAAGAAATTAAAAACTTCTGAAACATGAATTTGCCTCTCCCATAGAATTCAAAATATGGGTATAACAATGACCCATACTCCTATGGTAAATATTGGAACTATTCCAATACATGTTATTGTGTATGACATAACCCCAAAAGGATATCACCTTATCCAAGGGAACTACCACAGTATATACACTGGAATCAAGTTATTACACTTTTGGATACCAGAATACTGTAATTGGGCTAATACCTGAAGGATACTTAACTGAAGAACAATTACTATAACAATCCTTTGCATCTATGCCAGAGGGACTATTTACAATTCAGTCTATTTATCCCTTCAGCTCAGAGGAAGGCATCTGTAAAATTGAAGAAGCCTCTCTAGTATTTGATCAGCCAATCAAAGAGCAAGAATACCCCAATACCCAGAGTCATGGGGGCAATGTAAATTATAATCAAGGGGATCTCACCTCTAGGTTGGGAGAAGTCTAAGAGATAGGACAGCCTGAAATCTTTCCAGGATTTTAGAAAATAGTCGAAGAGCAAATCTCCTTAGCTAATGGCTGTTCCAGTGATGATGAACGCCAACAGCTATGAGAACTCCTGATGGAGTACAAGGATATTTTTTTCTAGGGATTCTTATGACTATGGGACTACAGACTTGCACATTGCAAGAATCCAAAAAGATCCCAATGCACCACCTGTCTTTGTTAAACAATACAGACTTCCTTTAGCCTCATATGATTCAAGGGGGGAAACCTTTCTACTTAGAAACAGGCTACACAGATATAAGCATGAGTGCTGTTTTATACCAAAGGCATGATAATTTAAGCAAATTAATTGCTTATGCGAGCAAAACTCTATCCCCAGTAGAGATGGAAATTTGTCTAACAGCCGCATAACAGCTTGGACTCTTTCCTTACAAGGCTGGTCTTTAGAAATTCGCTACAAGCAAAATAAAAATAATCCAGTCGCACAGGGACTTACTGAGCTCCATGACTGTACTGCTAAGGATCATGGGGAAGAGTTATTAGAAGATGATTTCCTGGAGGAATAATTGCTTTCCCCATATAAAATATACAATGAGGACCATTGTCAAACATTACCTTGGGTATATGTTGATGGTTGTTCTCACCATGCCACTATTGAAAATGAGTGCAGACTAGTCACAGGCATTGATAAATGGATTCCCAAATATTTCTTTAGGTTTCAACATTGGACCAAGGTCTAGTCAAGTTGCAGAACTCACTGCTGTTCTAAAACCATTTAAATGGCTATTGAACAAGATATTCATGAATTTGTGATCATTACTGACTCAAATTACGTGTGTGACAGTTTTGTTGAATACCTGCCAACTTGGAAAAGAAATGTCATGCAGAAAACTAACAACAAACCAGTCAAACATGGCAAATTGTTCTGCGAGATTGATAATCTAGTGGTATCCAATGGGTTAACCATACACTGGAAGAAGACCAAGGGTCATTCCAGAATTCAAGGTCCTGATTAGGAAGGCAATGATCTTGTGGATGCATTAGCCAAACAAGGAGCCATAACTGGAGAACCAGAAACCAGGGTAAACAACAAAGTGAGCCTAACCTGGTACAATGGAGTCAGGATTCTCCTAGTGAGGACCTGATCACTAGTCAAAAAGAAGACCCCATTGTAGGCATCTTCTGTAAACACATAGACGATCCTGAAAGCAACCCCATCTCAAAAGATGATTGTATTGGTAAGGAAGATGTTATAATCTTAATGAAATCCAGATCACAATTCAAGTTACAGGATTTGTTAGTTAGAACCTCCAAAACTGGTATCCAGCAATGGGTGGTAATTACAAAGTTCAGAGGTCTCATGCTTCAACATGCCCATGATGCTTCCACATCTGGGCATCGTGGTGCCAAATTAACATATGAAATATTATGTGATTATGCCTTTTGCCCACACATCTTGAAGGATGTTTAACCCCTTAATGACAACTGACGTACCAGGTACGTCATGCATTAACAAGCAGTTAATGACAATGGACGTACCTGGTACGTCAGTTGTCTAACAGAGTGCTGGAAGTGATCACAATCACTTCCAGCAGCTCTGAGGGTATTGCAGTGATGCCTCGATATGGAGGCATCCTGCAATACCCCTTTACAAGACTCCAATGCAGAGAGAGCCACTCTGTGGCCCTCTCTGCACCGGTAGTGATGGTGCCTTTGACCGGTGGGAGGAGGGAGCGTGTGTGCGCGCGTGCACGATGCGCGCACGTGCACGTGCACGAGTGTGCATATGCATGTGGGCGCGCGTGCATGTGCGCGCGCGTGCACGTGCACATGCGCACATTAGCCACACTGACACCAATGAAGGGGAAAAAAAGTTATTTTATTTTTTTTACATTGAAAAGGATCTGTGAGGGGGAGGGGGTGGGGGTATTGTGGGGGGGCTGCTACACTACAGAAATAAATAAACACAAATAAAAGTTATAAATATAATTAAAATAAGTTTGATTTGTGGGGCCAAACTGGGTACTGGCAGACAGCTGCCAGTACCCAAGATGGCGGTAATTAGGTAGGGGAGAGGGTTAGAGAGCTAAAGGGGGGGATCAGGGAGGTTGGTGCTAAGGCAGGGGTCCATCACAACTAAAATATTTAATAATTTTTATTTAAAAAAAAAAAAAAACTCTTTTATTTAGTACTGGCAGACTTTCTGCCAGTACTTAAGATGGCGGTAACAATTGTGGGGTGGGGGAGGGAAGAGAGCTGTTTGGGAGGGATCAGGGGGTGGGATGTGTCAGGTGGGAGGCTGATCTCTAAAATTAACCCTGCAAGCTCCCTACAAGCTACCTAATTTAACCCCTTCACTGCTGGGCATAATTCACGTGTGGTGCGCAGCAGCATTTAGCGGCCTTCTAATTACCAAAAAGCAACGCCAAAGCCATATAAATCTGCTATTTCTGAACAAAGGGGATCCCAGAGAAGCTTTTACAACAATTTCTGCCATAATTGCACAAGCTGTTTGTAAATAATTTCAGTGAGAAACCTAAAATTGTGAAAAATGTAAAGTTTTTTTTTTATTTGCTCGCATTTGGCGGTGAAATGGTGGCATAAAATATACCAAAATGGGCCTAGATCAATACTTGGGGTTGTCTACTACACTACACTAAAGCTAAAATTAACCCTACAAGCTCCCTACAAGCTCCCTAATTAACCCCTTCACTCCTGGGCATAAAACATGTGTGGTGCGCAGCGGCTTTTAGCGGCCTTCTAATTACCAAAAAGCAACCACAAAGCCATATAAGTCTGTTATTTCTGAAAAAGGGGATCCCAGAGAAGCATTTACAACCATTTGTGCCATAATTGCAGAAGCTGTTTGTAAATAATTTCAGTGGGAAACCTAAAGTTTGTGACAAAATTTGTGAAAAAGTTAACTTTTTTTTTTTTTTTATCGCATTTGGCGGTGAAATGGTGGCATGAAATATACCAAAATGGGCCTAGATCAATACTTTGGGATGTCTTCTAAAACAAAATATATACATGTCAAGGGATATTCAGATATTCCTGACAGATATCAGGGTTCCAAAGTAACTAGCGCTAATTTTGAAAAAAAGTGGTTTGGAAATAGCAAAGTGCTACTTGTATTTATTGCCCCATAAATTGCAAAAAAAGCAAAGAACGTGTAAACATTGGGTATTTCTAAACTCAGGACAAAATTTATAAGCTATTTAGCATGGGTGTTTTTTGGTGATTGTAGATGTGTAACAGATTTTGGGGGTCAAAGTTAGAAAAAGTGTGTTTTTCCATTTTTTCCTCATATTTTATCATTTTTTTTTTTTAGTAAATTATAAGATATGATGAAAATAATGGTATCTTTAGAAAGTACATTTAATGGCGAGAAAAACGGTATATATTATGTGTGGGTACAGTAAACGAGTAAGAGGAAAATTACAGCTAAACGCAAACACTGCAGAAATGTAAAAATAGCCATTGTCATTAAGGGTAAGAAAATTGAAAAATGGTCCGGTCATTAAGGGGTTAAACATACTGTCAAGGTTGTTTAATCTGTCCACAATTCCAACTCACTGTGCCAATGCATAGAGCGCCATTGCAGAAAAAGGGAATGGTAATGCCATGGTCAGATATACAAATTGATTTTATTGGTCCAGTGACTAGATCATCTAGAGGTAACAAATACATGTTAACAGTGACATGCCTGTTCAGTAAATGGGTAGAGTGCATCATTGCACCTAGCAATAGTGCTGAAAAATGTGCAGCTTTGCTCATCAACCACGTGTTTTCCAGATTTGGTTTGCCCCAAAGAATCGAATCCGATCAGGGAACTCACTTCACTAGTGAAGTGATGACCAAAATGTGGAAAATACTGGTAAAGACTGGGATGTAAAATGATCTCTAGTCCTAATGGCATTAAGAGAAACTCCAATTAGTTCTACTAAGATGTCACCTTTTGAGTTGATGACTGGTAGAAGAATGGTTCTACCTCAACATCTACTGTACCGTACATCAGACCAGAACTTGATAAATGCTGCCACCACGCATCAATATGGGGAGAACCTAAGGAAGCACCTGCAATATGCCTTTGCATTCGCTCAAAGGAACATAGAAAAGGCTGCAACTGCCACTAAAACCTATTATGATCTCAAAACATCCAAAAAGGAATATGAAATAAATGATAAAGTTTATCTTTATAATTTAGGAAGAGATCAGGCTAAGGAGAAGAAATTTCTTCCATCATGGAAGGGTCCTTTTGTCATTACTGACAAAATTTCTCCAGTTGCCTATAAAATTAGGATACCTAAAAAGTATACTTTTATGGATAAATAGGTCCATATTAATCAGTTACAAGCGTGCCATCCTAGATCCCAACTACAAGTCATAGAAGGAGAATGAAGTGTCATATCCCCAAATGCACTAAAGAAATATGGTAGTTTAAAGATGCCTAGCTAACAAGCATAAAAGATAAGGATCGAAAAACAACTGACTCTCTTCATAGAAGACTGTCTATGGTGGATACTATCAGTACACTCACCAAGTACCACTGACTTTAAGCCAATTCCAATACATGTCTCCTACATATATTCCAATTGGAAGGGGGATTTTATGTCAGGGTATGGCTAAATGGCATTGGATATCACATAATTCAATATCTCATCTAGCTAATATCTACTATGAATTGATTTATCTGCATTGTGAACAAACACTGGAATGGGTGATATCAACCCCTCCCTTCTATTCTCAACTATAGACTTGTAGAACAAAAGAAATAGACAGGACTTCTAGAAAGAACAAACATTGGTCCCAAACTATAAGAGATAATGTCGCATCTCAAGAGCCTTTGATCAATCACGGTCTCAGAAGAGAGGTCATTTCTAATGAATTATTGTTGTATAGTCTTCCCAGATTGAAATTTATAAATTAATTTAGCCTAAGAAATTCATTACTTAGATCACAGGAACCCATGTGGATAAACAGACATGATGTCTGAGATGGGTCCTTTGAGGCTTAAGTATATGCGGAGAAGAACCTATTTTTACAAAGGGAAATGACCATTTACACTGAGGTGTAAATTGCCCCTGAACCTCAGATTCACATAGGCATCTGGGGTTATGTTACAGCTAACATATGGGAAGTTGAAGGCCTAAGGATCAAGATTTAAAAATATCTTAACCTATGTACTTTTGATAACAAATTATCTACATAGTTCTTAGATAAATTAATATATACCTCAGTATTTTTTTTATAAATGTATATAATTGTGGATATGAGATGAAAATCCTGACATTTACATATTAGATAAATATTTGCTGAATTTAATAAGTGGCTATACAGTCAATTTAAAATGTCCAATTTATTTCAAAATTAATAACCTATTCTTTTTATTTTTTTCAGGCATCTGACAAGTACATGTGTGGTTTTCCCATAAATTGTGTCATATGTTTTTGTGTACTCAGCAAGAGGTGTACTGAATGTGAAATATGCTGTATTTGTATTGATATGGGATAATAATCAAATGCAACTTTAAATGCACTTTAAAATATTGCTAGAGATATGCTCATGTCTAGTCTCTATAAATACATGTTGGGTTGTATTAGATGGGGCATATATGCTGACCAGATAAGTTTATTAATACTGAAAATTAAAGTATATTTAATAAACATTTTAAAGGTTAGATACTAGACTGCAGAAGTATAGATGGTGAGACTGCATTTCTTGTTGTCTGCTACCATCTAGTGATTTATGTAATAGTTGCAGCCAAAGGGAATTATAGCATCAAATAACCATATGTTCCAAATAACCAATGATATGTTCAGCTTGAAGGGCCTATCACAGACAAGCATCCGGGGTCCTATCAAACTCTTGTGGGAATGATTAAAGAGAAGAAGAAGGTGATTTATCTGATAAAGGTTGCCACACAGTAGACAAAGGATACACAGACTCAAAGAACCATACGTTTTGGAGAGGAAAATACACAAGCTTTGTGTGAAGTATATTCTCTGCCATTTTGGGACACTTTCTTGAACAAAGGAAGATTAACAATTTTGAGGCATGTACCTTTACACATAGTGGATAAATCCTTCTTAGATGACTCTCAAGAAAATCTGGAAACTGAATAATCCTTTGGTTATGTGGTAACATATGGCAGTGACTATAATTTAATATTTTAAAGCAAATACATTCATTGTTGCTACAGTTTAATTGAAGTTAGTCATTTTAAAAGGGCACTTTGTATTAAAAGCTTATATCCATAATCCTGTGTAGTTTAAAACTATTAATATTTAGTGCTAAGTAATTTATTTGCTAGATAAAGGTCCTTTGTATTTCATATCTCTAAGTCAGGCTTATTATTGTAAGTACATCTCTCTGGTGTGTATTAAGTTATTTGCAGCTATATATATATTTTAGAATGTGTCTTATTATAGGTAAATAATAGGTTATTTCAGGTCAGACATATTGGCATATACATTGGTTATTTGCATTAGTAATGTTAGTGGTATTTTATTGTGGTATTTTCATGCAATTCATTGTGAGTAAAGTTAATTTTAAAGGTATATCTTTTATGATCTTTGTAAAGAATATTATAACAGCATAAGTGTGTATAATTTGATTCAAAATCTGGTCGCTACATGAATATATTACAATGTGTACATAAATTTTAACTAATCTAAAGAATTTAGGAATATTTATTCATTTCAATTGTTTCATATATACATTTTAATTGTAGGCTGTTTTAAAGAATAATATAAATAAATTGTATTAAAACCCTGGTATATACTGATAGTACGGAACTCAATGGCATACTGAGCATCGATCTAGTAGTTTGCTGAATGGACATGAGTCGTTTGGCAGCAGGAGCGAGCCAGAACATCAAATACCCTTTGAAAGAAGGCCACAAATTCAGGGTAAATAGAAATCACAGGTTTATTAGTCTCCCACAAGGGATTAGCCCAGGCAAGATCCATGTCAGAGAGTAAAGAGATGAAAAACCCCACCTTAGCTCTGTCAGAGGGAAACGCCAGAGGTAACATCTCAAAGTAAATTAAAAATCCCTCTGCACTGATTAGGATCACCTCCATATCGCTGAGGTAGAGGTGCAGAACCAGACATGCTCCTGGTAGGACTAGGTGCAGCAGCGGAAAAAGGAGCAGCCATAACTTGTTGGACACTCTGGTCCAAATATGCAGTGCGAGTCAGCAGGGTTTGCAAGGCTAGTGCAAATTGATCCAAGCAGTGATCCTGTTCATCCATCCTTGAAATGATGGTAGGCAAAGGTGGATTATTAGCACCATCAGGAATAATGGCCCTTGCGTAATGTCAGGATACCAGGAATCAAACTGAGACGAGAAGTGCAAAAATAATCACACCTTTATTAATAACAAAAATTATAAAAAGTCCATAAATCAAATAACAAGCAAGGAGTCAAAGCCAGAGTTGGTAGTCCGACAAGCCGAGTCAGGAGCCAAAGCAAGTAGTCAGACGAGCCGGAATCGGGAAAAAGGAGAACAGCAGAGTCAGGAACAAGCCAGGAATCAGGAACCAGAAGGGACGTCAGACTAGTCAGGAAATACACAGGAACTGGAACAAAGGAACTCACAAACAGGTCTGAGACAAAGCAAGGGCAAAGCATACTGAACAGAGGCCCTTTAAATAATAAGTGATGATATCACAATTCTGAGACTGCAACCTGTCTCACATAGATGATGTTCACCAGTCTGGCCATAAGAGGGCATGCAGGAAATGAGCAGCATCACACACTCTGTACCATATTCAGTAAGAGAGGTGAGCAAAATGGCTGCCAGCAGTACATGGCAAACAAAGTTGGGAAAAAACTCTGACAGGTGTTGATGCCAAATAATTCAAATGTAGTCTCATCTGACCATAACACCTTTCTCCATGTGGCATCAGAATCTCCTAGATGTTTTATGGCAAAGCTCAGTCGTGACTGCATGTGGCCTTTCTTGAGGAGTGGCTTTTTTTCTTTCAACTCTCCCATACAAGCCCCATTTGTGGAGAATTTGTGATATTGTTGTAACATGCACACAATGACCACTCTTTTTCATAAATTCCTGCAACTGCTTCAGAGATGCTGTGGGCCTCTTGGTACCCTCTCTAACCAGTTTCCTCCTGGCTCTTTCATCCAGTTTGGAGTGAACTCCTGATCCAGAGAGGGTCTGTGTTGTACCAAATAACTTCCACTTCTTACTAATAGACTTCACTGTGCTTCTAGGCATTGATAAAGTCTTTGATAATTTCTTGTATCCATCTCCTGACTTGTGCCTGTCCACAACATTATCCCGAAGATCTTTTGACAGTGCCTTGCATCCATAGTTGATTGTGTGCTTCAGTTGCACTACCAGGAACTGAGATGCTCCAGGAAAGTTATTTTAATGCTGATCTAATCAATATGCCCATAGCTGATCACAGTTGAGAATAGCTTTGTGTGTGCCTTTGAGAAGGTGATTAGCTACACCTGATTAAGTTTACAAGTCATTTTAGGAGGGGGTGATCCTTTTTGCAACTCAGTGATTCTGTTTTTGAATTGTCTTTTTTTTTGCCTGACATGTTGGTCTTATATCTTTCACTTTGGGTGTTATAAGTTGCACTGAGTAATTACAACTGGATAAAGAAAAACAGTGTCTGTCTTTATTTCAGGCTGCAAAGCAACAAAATGTGATTATTTTCAAGGGGGCATATTCTTTTCAATACCCACTGTATTTATTATCCAGATCAGATTCAATGTTTACATAAACAGGAGCTACTATATACTTAGGACAATGTCATTGTGTTTTATTATATGTGTATTTTTTTGTCATTTTGTTATTAATACTTACTTCAGGCCTAGAAATTGTATAATATTTGAGAAGTGCCAATAACATGATTTCAATACATAGCAGTCAGACTCAAAATTTGGGGTTGATTTATTAACTGTCAGGCCCAACATTGCTAAATGCCGACAGCATACACTGTTGTCATTAAACATTGCACAAGCATTTCTGGTGAAATCCTTTTGCAATGCCATCCCCTGCACATTTGCGGCCAATCTAACCTGCAGCCGCTAGCAGGGGGTATCAATCATCCCAATCGTATCTGATCAGCATGATTGCTGTACACCAGCTCATAGGTGGAGGATGAATTAGAGCAGCGGTCTTACGACCGCTGATTTTTAACTTTTGTTTCCGTCAAGCCTGAAGGCTCCTGGGAAAACAGCACCATTCACGGCTTAATAAATCTACTCTTTGGTGTTAATTGCTTACACATTTTTTTAGCTTATTTCAGCTCTGTGGAGTGTACGGCTTAAAGTGGTCATATGGACAGATACTACAATCTCCACTGTGGAGCTTTGCAGCTCCTTCAGGGATATCTTTTGTCTCTTTGATACCTCTCTGATTAATGCCCTCCTTGTCTTGTCCATGAGTTTTGGTAAGCTGCCCTCTCTTGGCAGGTTTGTTGTGGTGCCATATTCTTTCCATTTTTTAATAATGGATTTAATGGTGCTCCATGGGATGTTCAAAATTTCGGATATTTTTTTATAATCCAACCTTGATCTGTACTTCTCCACAACTTTGTCACTGACCTGTTTGGAGAGCTCCTTGGTCTTCATGGTGCCACTTGCTTGGTGATGTCCCTTGTTCAGTGGTGTTGCAGACTCATGGGCCTTTCAAAACAGGTGTATATATACTGATATCATGTGACAGATCATGTGACACAGGTTGACTTTATTTAACTAATAATGTGACTTCTGAAGGTAATTGGTTGCACCAGATCATATGTATAGGGGCTTCATAGCAAAGGGGTGAATGTATATGCTTGCACCACTTTTCATTTTTTTTATTTTTTAGAATTTTTTAAAGTTATTTTCTTCATTTCACTTATCTAATTTGGACTATTTTGTGTATTTTTTATTACATGAAATCCAAATGAAAATTAATTTTAATTACAGGTTGTAGTGCAACAAAACTGAGAAAATGCCAACAGTATGAATACTTTTGGAAGGCACTGTATTCTATTGACCCCTGTACCGCTACTATCCCACCGCAAGTACCCTACACTATTAACCGTAAACTTCCACAACCCCCCTCTAGAAACAAAACACCATTATACCTAATACTGAGCTACATGCACCATAAAATAAAGAAACCCTAAAACCCAACACTAAAATAAATCACAATAGACCTTAAAATGGCCCTAAAGATAATTCTTGTTCTTTTACAATTAAAAACAATTACAACCCCCTCCAATGCAAGTATCCCTCACTCCCTCCCTAAAATAATAAAATCTAAACTTAAACTATCCTAAAAAATAAAAAATAAATAAAAAAGCCTATTCCTAAAAATAAAATTCCCACCACAAAAAGCCCAAACTAACCCCAACGGTTGTATTCACTGATCAAAAATTTGGCTACTCTTGATTTTACATTGGCCCTCTTCATCCCAGCTCCTGGTACCAGGGGGGCAATCTTCATGGTGGTGGAGGCTTCCTCTTCCCCTGCTTTTAATCCACAATCTTCATCCATGTCGGGGCCTTCTTCATCCTGGTTCCCTGGTGCCATCTTTGCAGTGACAGACTTTGATGGCCTCTTCTGCCGCCTCCACTCTGCATAATTTCATCTGTCTTCCACGTGCCGTGCTCTTTTATGCGGTCACCACCGCACACTGAATTCTGGAAGTGTGGGACTGCTTTATAGAGGGGTACCGCTTCATCCCAACTGGCTGTTTTTAAATTAAGATACACTTATTTGAAAGATAAAACAAAGTAAGTTTACACACAACCTAAATAATTGTTATGCAGGTAATATAAACAGATTAATTTAAAATATAACTTTAAATAGGTTATTATTGATTAAATAATGAAATGCAATCCTTTTAAATTTGCATTAACATTTAAAGACAGGTTAAAAACACATAGAGAGAGCCTGTAAAATTAAAGTAGTAATAGCTTCTCTGTTAAATATTTATATATCTATATGTTACAAGCATTAAATCATTGTGAATATATTGTCACAGGTTGTTAGCAAGGTTCTATATATACTCCTATCTGGAGGTATCAAGTCTAGAAACAACCCTAATCTTAGACTAAGCACCTTCTGGGAGCTTAATTACATTTAGCACTGCCTAATATTGCAAAGAGACCATAACAAAAAGCCTGGTTATGATTATAATAATATAACTAAGCTCAAGCAGGTTAAAAATGGGAGATAAGTACTATCAGTGTGGCACCCATGACGCACGTTTCACAACGCTTCTTTGGGGGGGGGGGGGGATATCTCTGAATGTGAATGCTGTTTTAAGAGCACACTAATATCTCCTTCATATCATGATTAGTTAAAGAGGAAGATAGTTATTCGCTATAACGTCTGTCAATCATGTTTTCATAGTGTCATGCTATCACATGATCATAAATGGCCAATCAGATCTATACTATATGATTTTACTTATTTTCTTTCTTTTTCAATAAAGTTCTATATAATTTTTCAAGACATATTTTATAATAATGTAGCAATGTCATTATAAACAATAGAATAATTTAGTTATTTTAGAGTAATTTAAAAGAGGTAAATGATAACTTTTTTTAAACAGAACATATAAAAAATACAGTTTTTGCAGAGTCCAAATAAATTACTTATAATTGTAAATTGCAAAACATAAAAAGCTAGTAAACCATGAAATATTGTGAATCAAGAATAGATGTGAATTTAATGTGTGACTTGTGTCATTTAAGAAAATGTGGAAAAATGATAAGTGCAAAGTAAAAGACATGAATGTGCATAAATATAAAATGTGTGTGTGTTGCTCTAAAATTTCAAAAAAAATTTAATGTACGAAAATCTAATACATTTTAAAAAAATTGTGAGATTCCTTATACTTGGAGTTTGATTATTATCTTAATAATTAATATTGTTCTTAGATAACTGATTTGGCTGGTAGGATTGTTTATCATAAATATACAGAAAAAATATTATTGTCATTGAGACCATTGGGTTTTACACAGTTCAACAAATAGATCCATCTACACTCTACCTGTAGTAGGGATTTTTCCAGATTCCCTCCTCTAATTCCAAATGATTTTTTTTGAATTACAGAAAATTGGAATGTTTTTATATTGCTATGATGATATTTTTGAATGTGTCTACAATTGTGTATGTGTGAATGTGATATGTGAGGGGCGGCTGCGGGAACCAATCAACCGCTTGGTGTTATGTGATAATGTGCGTGAGTAAATAAAGGCACCCATACACCTTTTAATATTTATCATTCCATCTTTGTATTCTCTTGCATACCTTTTCACATTCATCTTACATACATTTCATTCACATTTTCCATCTTATTATGGCCTCTACATACTACACGTATCTTAGATACTCACACGGATAGGCTACCCAGCGGCACATGCCCGGGTGACTCTTGTCTTCAGGAAGTGTTTACAATGTGTGAGTATTATAAACTTCTAGTTAAAACTTGATTACCTAAGGCAATGTTGATTTATATAGAAATACAATTTATCCTTTTGGTGCTATGATCAAGTGAAATATGTCAAGTAATAGAATGCAGGGTTTATCGAATGAAATGGATCGAATCTGTGACGCATTAAAATTATTGTCAATGTTATCCACGATTATGATACATGTTGCAATGTTTTGATGATACAGCTTTGTGTAACACACTTTTAACATTGTAACATATTTTGTTTTGGTAATTGAGGGTCACTGTGTAACTATATAATTGATAATGGTGTATAATTAAGACACACACCTCTCACTGTGCTTGTTTGTTGATTGATTGCTGCTATATTCAAATGTTACAGAATCCAAAGGCTTGCTATGCCTGATGAAACGGCCCTGAGCCAAGAAATGTGTTGCATTTTGTGGGTGCAGATATTTGTGCCACAGTTTTATTCACTGCTTTGTTTTTAATGATTTTCTTTTAATAAGTCATCATTTTTGTAAGCAGTGTGTGCAAGCCTTTTATACACAGCAATCTTAGACCCGCTGGAGATTCTGGAGGAAACCTTGGAGAGTTCCGGTTTCTGAGATAGGTGAGCTGATACACCTCAATATATCAATTTACCGTGATTTTCAATTTAGGCTGGGAAAGAGAGAGCTCAGCTTTGGTTTGTGTAGATCAACACCAAATAATTAGTGCAATATACTTACTCCGAAAATGTCAGAGTCCAACTTCCTCAGTTATAAAAGCAAGTGATCAATAAGGAGTGGAGCATCTGTCTAATCCCCCCAGATGTTAGCGTAACTGCAGATGATAAAACTTTCACTGAAATGTTGTATTCAACAGTGCAAATAATATGCAGTATACTCAATCCGAGATAATTGGAATTCAGCTCCTCGCACGATGGTTGTAATGATAGTGTTGCAATTCCAACAGGCAGCAGACAAATATTTGTTGCAAAAACAAATATTTATTAAAACATATAAAATAGCTCTATAAAATGGCTCTACGTGTTTCAACGATGAACTCGTCTTTCTCAAGAGCAATTTAAAATTAAAAGGTGCTGCCCTTGGAATATACAGGTGCTTTATATACAGAATAATTAGGGTTCCTCTTCCGGTGTTACCAAAATTGGACTTACAAAATTAACAAAATATAGAATTTTTTTAACGTCTGGAATTTATCCTTATCGGATTTCAAGCATCTCAGATTTAGAGTTAAAATCGCAATTGCGTTTTTCTTAAAATTTGTATGTGTAATCGGATAAGTATAAACCTATTGACACTTGCATCATCTTAACCAATCAGCGAAAAGTAATGGGGAAGTTCCCTTTCGAGTCTTATGTAAATGTAGTCCCAAATCAGGTCCATTGTTTTGCTGAAATCACGTGTTCAGATTGTACCAATGATAGCGTGCGTGATGCTTTTGTTCTTTGTTTCCATAGTGTCCATACGTCCAATGGTAAACAGTCCCGTATGAATACTCGACCAATACAAATCTTTCTTATGTGTGATCTAAAAACATATAATGGTGCAGATCACTGGTGATGTATTCAATTTTCACATATTCACAATTACATTCCTATTATAAATACGAAAATGCATTCATATGTGTTACACTTGATAAAGCTTATAGATGTCACCAATAAATAAATAAATGTTACCATTTTAAAGTCTTTTACTGCCCTTATTCATAGCATGTTCGCCATTGTATACTCAGTGGTTGTAAGCATTCAAATCTATAGAAACTTTGTGTATATATCTATTGTGAAAACTAAATTATGTGTTAAAGTGACCCCTATTGATTTAAAGAAGCATTGGTGATTATTCTAATAAGTGAAAAGTCCCAACTTATGGTTAAATATTATACCAAATGGGACTATACATCTAATAAGTGTTGAATCTTAATGTGTATTAAATTTTAATGTGCGTTAAATTGTAATATTTTAATATTTTAGTATTTTAATATTTTTCAATAAAATGTAAGTGCTATTATGTAAATATAGTTATATTAGTCTCCTATTAAACTTACTGAACTAGATATTAATGTTTAGGTTTCTTATACTTTAAAATGAAATCAAACTACCTCTACATAAATGCTGCCACTCTGATGTCTTTGTTTAGTCTATGGTGCCCATAGGTTTTCAAGGTGTGTATCCACTATAGTTCTCTCCTGTCTAATACCTTTTCTATCTTACCCCCTCTCCAGTGTAAAGAGACCTTTTCAATACCAATCCAGAACATATTATTTTTATTTTTATCATATAGAAGGCATTTATTGTAATGTAAGGGAACTCCTTGTTCATCTTTTTCTTTTTCAATTTTATTTAGATGTTCTAGTATTCTTGTTTTTACAAAGCGCGAGGTTTGTATTAGAAACCTAAACATTAATATGTAGTTCAGTAAGTTTAATAGGAGACTAATATAACTATATTTATATTATTGCACTTATAGGTTATTGAAAAATATTAAAATATTACAATTTAAAATTTAACGCACATTAAAATTTAATACACATTAATATTCAACACTTATTAGATGTATAATCCCATTTGGTATTATATTTAACCATAAGTTGGGACTTTTCACTTATTAGAATAATCACCAATGCTTCTTTAAATCAATAGGGGTCACTTTAACACATAATTTAGTTTTCACAATAGATATATACACAAAGTTTCTATAGATTTGAATGCTTACAACCACTGAGTATACAATGGCGAACATGCTATGAATAAGGGCAGTAAAAGACTTTAAAATGATAACATTTATTTGTTTATTTATTGGTGACATCTATAAGCTTTATCAAGTGTAACACATATGAATGCATTTTCGTATTTGTAATAGGAATGTAATTGTAAATATGTGAAAATTGAATACATCACCAGTGATCTGCACTATTATATGTTTTTAGATCACACATAAGAAAGATTTGTATTGGTCGAGTATTCATACGGGACTGTTTACCATTGGACGTATGGACACTATGGAAACAAAGAACAAAAGCATCATGCACGCTACAATTGGTACAATCTGAACATGTGATTTCAGCAAAACAACAGACCTGATTTGGGACTACATTTACATAAGACTCGAAAGGGAACTTCCCCATTACTTTTCGCTGATTGGTTAAGATGACGCAAGTGTCAATAGATTTATACTTATCCGATTACACATACAAATTTTAAGAAAAACACAATTGTGATTTTATCTCTAAATCTGAGACGCTTGAAATCTGATAACGATAAATTCCAGACGTTAAAAAAATTCTATATTTTGTTAATTTTGTGAGTCCAATTTCGGTAACACCAGAAGAGGAACCCTAATTATTCTGTATATAAAGCACCTGTATATTCCAAGTGCAGCACCTTTCAATTTTAAATTGCTCTTGAGAAAGACAAGTTCATTGTTGAAACTGATCCAATCAGCCAATAGGATTGGAACAGCCAATAGAATGCAAGGTCAATCCTATTGGCTGATTGGATGAGCCAATTGGATTGAACTTCAATCTGATTGGCTGATAGCATCAACCAATAGGATTTTTCCTACCTTAATTCCGATTGGCTGATAGGATGCTATCAGCCAATCGGAATTCAAGGGACGCCATCTTGGATGAGGTCATTAAAAGGAACCTTCATTCTTCGTTAGGACTTCATTTGAAGCGGATGATCCACGTCAGCTGGATTGAAGATGGACCCGCTCTGCTCCGGAAGGATGAAGATAGAAGATGCCGCCTGGATGAACACTTCTACCGTCTGGAGGACCTCTTCTGCCCCGATCGGATGAAGACTTTGGACCCTCTGGAGGACCACTTGTGCCCGGCTGGGTGAAGACGGCTCAAGGTAGGGTGATCTTCAGGGGGTTAGTGTTAGGTTTTTTTAAGGGGGGATTGGTTGGGTTTTAGAGTAGGGGTGTGTAGGTGGTGGGTTGTAATGTTGGGGGGTATTGTATTTTTTTTTACAGGTAAAAGAGCTGATTACTTTGGGGCAATGCCCCGCAATAGGCCCTTTTAAGGGCTATTTGTAATTTAGTATAGGGTAGGGAATTTTTTTTATTTTGGGGGCTTTTTTATTTTATTAGGGGGATTAGAGTAGGTGTAATTAGTTTAAAATTCTTGTAATTCTTTTTTATTTTCTGTAATTTAGTGTTTTTTTTCGTAATTTAGTTTATTTAATTGTAATTAATTGTAGGTAGTTTAGGTAATTAGTTTAATGATAGTGTAGTGTTAGGTGTAATTGTAACTTAGGTTAGGATTTATTTTACAGGTAATTTTGTACTTATTTTAACTAGGTATTTTTTTAAATAGTTAATAACTATTTAATAACTTTTCTACCTAGTTAAAATAAATACAAAGTTTCCTGTAAAATAAATATAAATCCTAAATTAGCTACAATGTAACTATTAGTTATATTGTAGCTATATTAGGGTTTATTTTATCGGTAAGTATTTAGTTTTAAATAGGTTTAATGTAGTTAATAATAGTAATTTTATTAATATTTATTTAAATTAGATTTAAGTTAGGGGGGTTAAGGTTAGGGTTAGACTTAGATTTAGGGGTTAATACATTTAATATAGTAGCGGCGATTTGGAGTTTGGCGGTAGCCGTGAAAACCAGCGTTAGAGGCTCCTAACGCTGGTTTTAAGCTACCGCCGGTATTTGGAGTCAGTCAAAAAAGGGTCTAACGCTCACTTTTCAGCCGCGACTTTTCCATACCACAGATCCCCTTACGTCAATTGCGTATCCTATCTTTTAAATGGGATCTTTCTAACTCCGGTATTTAGAGTCGTGGCTGAAGTGAGCGTTAGAAATCTAGCGACCAAACTCCAGCCGCAGAAAAAAGTCAGTAGTTAAGAGCTTTTTGGGCTAACGCCGGTTCATAAAGCTCTTAACTACTGTGCTCTAAAGTACACTAACACCCATAAACTACCTATGTACCCCTAAACTGAGGTCCCCCCACATCGCCGCCACTCGATTACATTTTTTTAACCCCTAATCTGCCGACCGCCACCTACGTTATACTTATGTACCCCTAATCTGCTGCCCCTAACACCGCCGACCCCTATATTATATTTATTAACCCCTAATCTGCCCCCCACAACGTCACCGCCAACTACCTACAATAATTAACCCCTAATCTGCCGACTGCAAAGTGCCGCTACTTAAGTTATCATTATGTACCCCTAATCTGCTGCCCCTAACACCGCCGACCCCTATATTATATTTATTAAACCCTAATCTGCCCCCCACAACGTCGCCTCCACCTGCCTACACTTATTAACCCCTAATCTGCCGAGCGGACCGCACCGCTACTCTATTAAATTTATTAACCCCTAAAGCTAATTCTAACCCTAACACCCCCCTAAGTTAAATATAATTTTAGTCTAACGAAATAAATTAACTCTTATTAAATAACTTATTCCTATTTAAAGCTAAATACTTACCTGTAAAATAAACCCTAATATAGCTACAATATAACGAATAATTACATTGTAGCTATTTTAGGATTAATATTTATTTTACAGGCAACTTTGTAATTATTTTAACCAGGTACAATAGCTATTAAATAGTTAAGAACTATTTAATAGTTACCTAGTTAAAATAATAACAAAATTACCTGTAAAATAAAACCTAACCTAAGTTACAATTAAATCTAACACTATACTATCATTAAATTAATTAAATAAAATACCCACAATTACCTACAATTAAACCTAACACTACACTTAACAATAAATTAATTAACTACAATATCTACAAATAGCTACAATGAAATAAACTAACTAAAGTACAAAAAATAAAAAAGAACTAAATTACAAAAAATAAAAAAATATTTACAAACATAAGAAAAATATTACAACAATTTTAAACTAATTACACCTACTCTAAGCCCCCTAATCAAATAACAAAGACCCCCAAAATAAAAAAATGCCCTACCCTATTCTAAATTACTAAAGTTCAAAGCTCTTTTACCTTACCAGCCCTGAACAGGGCCCTTTGCGGGGCATGCCCCAAGAAATTCAGCTCTTTTGCCTGTAAAAAAACACATACAATACCCCCCCCAACATTACAACCCACCACCCACATACCCCTAATCTAACCCAAACCCCCCTTAAATAAACCTAACACTAAGCCCCTGAAGATCTTCCTACCTTATCTTCACCTCACCATGTATCACCGATCCGTCCTGGCTCCAAAATCTTCATCCAAGCCCAAGCGGGGGCTAGACATCCATCATCCGATGGCTGAAGAAGTCCAGAAGAGGATCCAAAGTCTTCATCCTATCCAGGAAGAAGAGTAGATCCGGACCGGCAACCATCATCTTCCAAGCGGCATCTTTTATCTTCATCCGATGAGGACCGGCTCCATCTTGAAGACCTCCATCGCGGATCCATCCTTCTTCTCCGACGACTAGACGACGAATGACAGTTCCTTTAAATGACGTCATCCAAGATGGCGTCCCTCGAATTCCGATTGGCTGATAGGATTCTATCAGCCAATCGGAATTAAGGTAGGAATATTCTGATTGGCTGATGGAATCAGCCAATTAGAATCAAGTTCAATCCGATTGGCTGATTCAATCAGCCAATCAGATTGAGCTCGCATTCTATTGGCTGTTCCGATCAGCCAATAGAATGCGAGCTCAATCTGATTGGCTGATCGGATCAGCCAATCGGATTGAACTTGATTCTGATTGGCAGATTCCATCAGCCAATCAGAATATTCCTACCTTAATTCCGATAGGCTGATAGAATCCTATCAGCCAATTGGAATTCGAGGGACGCCATCTTGGATGACGTCCCTTAAAGGAACCGTCATTCGTCGTCTAGTCGTCGGTTGAAGAGGATGCTCCGCGTCGGCTTGGAAGAAGATGGCTCCGCTCCAGAAGAATGAAGATTGAAGATGCGGCTTGATAGAAGACTTCATCCCGATGATGGACTTCCGACTTCAGCCCGATGATGGATTTCTTCAGCCGCCGCTTGGATCCAGACTTCAGCCCGAGGATGGACATCACTCTTCAGCCCCCCGCTTGGGCTTGGATCAAGACTCTGGACCGATCGGTGAACCTGGTATGATAAGGTAGGAAGATCTTCAGGGGCTTAGTGTTAGGTTTATTTAAGGGGGGTTTGGGTTAGATTAGGGGTATGTGGGTGGTGGGTTGTAATGTTGGGGGGGGGGGTATTGAATGTGTTTTTTTTACAGGCAAAAGAGCTGAATTCTTTGTGGCATGCCCCGCAAAGGGCCCTGTTCAGGGCTGGTAAGGTAAAAGAGCTTTGAACTTTAGTAATTCAGAATAAGGTAGGGCATTTTTTTTATTTTGGGGGGCTTTGTTATTTTATTAGGGGGCTTAGAGTAGGTGTAATTAGTTTAAAATTGTTGTAATTTTTTCTAATGTTTGTAAATATTTTTTTATTTTTTGTAACTTAGTTCTTTTTTATTTTTTGTACTTTAGTTAATTTATTTCATTGTATTTATTTGTAGATATTGTATTTAATTAATTTTTTGATAGTGTAGTGTTAGGTTTAATTGTAGGTAATTGTAGGTATTTTATTTAATTAATTTATTGATAGTGTAGTGTTAGGTTTAATTGTAACTTAGGTTAGGATTTATTTTACAGGTGATTTTGTTATTATTTTAACTAGGTAACTATTAAATAGTTCTTAACTATTTAATAGCTATTGTACCTGGTTAAAATAATTACAAAGTTGCCTGTAAAATAAATATTAATCCCAAAATAGCTACAATGTAATTATAATTTATATTGTAGCTATATTAGGGTTTATTTTACAGGTAAGTATTTAGCTTTAAATAGGAATAAGTTATTTAATAAGAGTTAATTTATTTCGTTAGATTTAAATTATATTTAACTTAGGGGGGTGTTAGGGTTAGGATTAGAATTAGCTTTAGGGGTTAATACATTTATTAGAATAGCGGTGAGCTCCGGTCAGCAGATTAGGGGTTAATGTTTGAAGTTTGGTGTCGGCGATGTTAGAGAGGGCAGATTAGGGGTTAATACTATTTATTATAGGGTTAGTGAGGCGGATAAGGGGTTAATAATTTTATTATGATAGCGGTGCGGTCCGCTCTGCAGATTAGGGGTTAATAAGTGTAGGCAGGTGGAGGCGACGTTGTGGGGGGCAGATTAGGGCTTAATTAATATAATATAGGGGTTGGCGGTGTTAGGGGCAGCAGATTAGGGGTACATAGGGATAATGTAAGTATCGGCGGTTTAGGGAGCGGCAGATTAGGGGTTAAAAATAATATGCAGGGGTCAGCGATAGCAGGGTCGGCAGATTAGGGGTTAATAAGTGTAAGGTTAGGGGTGTTTAGATTCGGGGTACATGTCAGGGTGTTAGGTGCAGATGTAGGAAGTGTTTCCCCATAGCAAACAATGGGGCTGCGTTAGGAGCTGAACGCGGCTTTTTTGCAGGTGTTAGTTTTTTTTTCAGCTCAAACAGCCCCATTGTTTCCTATGGGGGAATCGTGCAGAAGCACGTTTTTGAGGCTGGCCGCGTCCGTAAGCAACTCTGGTATCGAGAGTTGAAGTTGCGTTAAATATGCTCTACGCTCCTTTTTTGGAGCCTAACGCAGCCATTCTGTGGACTCTCAATACCAGAGTTATTTTAAAGGTGCGGCCAGAAAAAAGCCAGCGTTAGCTACGCGGGTCGTTACCGACAAAACTCTAAATCTAGCCGATAGAAACATAGAAACATAGAATTTGACGGTAGATAAGAACCAAAAAGGCCCATCAAGTCTACCCATATTAAATGTTACTTTTTCCTTAGGATAGCCTTATGCATGTCCCAGGCATTTTTAAATTCCTTTACAGTCTTTGTGTTTACCACCTCAAATGGAAGTTCATTCCATGAATCCACCACCCTTTCTGTAAAAAAATGCTTCCTTAAATTTCTCCTGGATCTGCTACCCTCTAACTTTAGATTGTGACCCCTTGTTTTGGCATTTTTTTTTTGTGAAAAATGCTTTCAGCTTCTATTTTATTAAGTCCCTTCATATATTTGAAGGTTTCTATCATGTCACCTCTTTCCCTTCTATCCTCTAAGCTATACATATTTAGATCATAGAGTCTTTCTTTGTACGTTTTATATTTTAGACCATGTACCATTTTAGTAGCCCTCCTTTGGACAGCTTCTAGTTTATTTATATCTTTCTGAAGATATGGGGCACGATCCGATATACGGCGCAGATTTCGGCGCAAGCGTGGAAACCTTTGTCGCCCGTAGTTTCAGCTCGCAACTCGAGCTATCTTATATACGGCGCCGTCAGATGCTAAAGTGCCGTAAGTCTGAAAAACTAGCGATGTCCAGAAATCTGCGTAAGTACAAATTTCTGGAGTCGCCAGTGACTTACGGCACTTTAGAAACTGCTGCCGCCTAAAAAACCTGACTAAATTATTAAATAACCCGTACTGTCTAACACGCCTCCTAAACATAGCCCGACACATATAGCCCTCTATCCGCAATCCCCTCTCTCACTCCTAACAATAAAAATATTAACCCCTAAACCGCTCCCGGACCCCGCCGCCAGCTACATTATCTATATTACCCCCTAATGTGAGCCCCCTACACCGCTGCTAGCTACATTATCTATATTAACCCCTAATGTGAGCCCCCTACACTGCCGCTAGCTATATTATCTATATTACCCCCTAATCTGACCCCCCTACACCACCGCTAGCTATAGTATCTATATTACCCCCTAATGTGAGCCCCCTACACCGCCGCTAGCTATATTATCTATATTACCCCCTAATGTGAGCCCCCTACGCCGCCACTAGCTATATTATCTATATTACCCCCTAATGTGAGCCCCCTACACCGCCGCTAGCTATATTATCTATATTACCCCCTAATCTGACCCCCTACACCTCCGCTAGCTATAATAAATGTTTTACCCCCTAATGTGAGCCCCCTACCCCGCCGCCAGCTATTTAAACTATATTAACCCCTAATATGACCCCCCCTACACCGCCGCCACCTATTTAAACTATATTATCCCCTAATGTGAGCCCCTTACACCGCCCCCACCTATTTAAACTATATTAACCCCTAATATGATCCCCCTACATCGCTGCCACCTATATTAAATTATTAACCCCTAATCTAATCCCCCTATACCGCCGCCACCTATATTAAATTATTAACCCCTAATCTAATCCCCCTATACCGCCGCCACCTATATTAAATTAATTAACCCCTAAAATACTAAAATATCCCTACCACTAAACCTAAGTCTAACCCTACAAATAGCCCTGAAAAGGGCTTTTTGCGTGGTATTGCCCCAAAGTAAATAGCTCTATTGCCAGCCCTTAAAAGGGCTTTTTTCTGGCCATTGCCCTAAAGTAACCAGCTCTTTTACCAGCCCTTAAAAGTGCTTTTTGCAGGGCATTGTCACAAAATAATCAGCTCTTTTGCCTGTAATCTAAATCCCCCTACACCACCGCCACCTATAATAAATGTATTACCCCTAATCTAATTGCCCTACACCGCCACCGCCTATAATAAATGTATTACCCCCTAATCTAATCCCCCTACACCGCCGTCACCTATATTAAATATATTAACCCCTAATCTATTACCCCTACACCACTGCCACCTATATTAAATATATTAACCCCTAATCTAATACCCCTACACCACCGTCACCTATATTAACTATATTAACCCTAATTATATTATGGTTAATATAGTTAATATAGTTATTATATCATATATATTAACTATATTAACCCTATCTAACTCTAACACCATTAACTTAATTATTATTAAAATAAATCTAAATAATATTAATAATATTAACTAACGGCTAGATTTAGAGTTCTGTGGCCAAAGGGGTGCATTAGCTACGCATGTTTTTTTCCCCCCACACCTTTTAAATACCACTGGTATTTAGAGTTCACAGAATGGCTGCGTTAGGCTCCAAAAAGGGAGCGTAGAGCATAATTTACCGCCACTGCAACTCTAAATACCAGCAGTGCTTACGGATGCGGCCAGCTTCAAAAACGTGCTCGTGCACGATTCCCCCATAGGAAACAATGGGGCCATTTGAGCTGAAAAAAAACCTAACACCTGCAAAAAAGCAGCGTTCAGCTCCTAACGCAGCCCCATTGTTTCCTATGGGGAAACACTTCCTAAGTCTACACCTAACACCCTAACATGTACCCCGAGTCTAAACACCCCTAACCTTACACTTATTAACCCCTAATCTGCCGCCCCCGCTATCGCTGACCCCTGCATATTATTATTAACCCCTAATCTGCCGCTCCGTACACCGCCGCAACCTACGTTATCCCTATGTACCCCTAATCTGCTGCCCCTAACACCGCCGACCCCTATATTATATTTATTAACCCCTAATCTGCCGCCCCCAATGTCGCCGCCACCTACCTACAATTATTAACCCCTAATCTGCCAACCGGACCTCACCGCTACTATATAAAATTATTAACCCCCAATCCGCCTCACTCCCGCCTCAATAACCCTATAAGAAATAGTATTAACCCCTAATAGGCCCTCCCTAACATCACCGACACCTAACTTCAAGTATTAACCCCTAGTCTGCCGACCGGACCTCACCGCTACTCTAATAAATGTATTAACCCCTAAAGCTAAGTCTAACCCTAACACCCCCCTAAGTTAAATATAATTTTTATCTAACGAAATAAATTATTTCTTATTAAATAAATTATTCCTATTTAAAGCTAAATACTTACCTGTAAAATAAACCCTAATATAGCTACAATATAAATAATAATTATATTGTAGCTATTTTAGGATTAATATTTATTTTACAGGCAACTTTGTATTTATTTTAACCAGGTACAATAGCTAATAAATAGTTAATAACTATTTTAATAGTTACCTAGTTAAAATAATTACAAAATTACCTGTAAAATAAATCCTAACCTAAGTTACAATTAAACCTAACACTACACTATCAATAAATTAATTAAATAAAATACCTACAATTATCTACAATCAAACCTAACACTACACTATCAATAAATTAATTACATACAAATACCTACAAATAAATACAATTAAATAAACTAACTAAAGTACAAAAAATTAAAAAAGAACTAAGTTACAAAAAATAAAAAAATAATTTACAAACATTATAAAAATATTACAACACTTTTAAGCTAATTACACCTACTCTAAGCCCCCTAATAAAATAACAAAGCCCCCCAAAATAAAAAAATGCCCTACCCTATTCTAAATTAAAAATTGAAAAGCTCTTTTACCTTACCAGCCCTTAAAATGGCCTTTTGCGGGGCATGCCCCAAAGAATTCTGCTCTTTTGCCTGTAAAAAAAATACAATACCCCCCCAACATTACAACCCACCACCCACATACCCCTAATCTAACCCAAACCCCCCTTAAATAAACCTAACACTAAGCCCCTGAAGATCTCCCTACCTTGTCTTCACCACGCCGGGTATCACCGATCCGTCCACAAGAGGCTCCAAAGTCTTCATCGAAGCCCAAGCGGGGGGCTGAAGAGGTCCATCATCGGGCTGAAGAGGTCCATCATCCGGCTGAAGCCTTGATCCAAGCGGGGGCTGAAGAGATCCATCATCCGGCTGAAGTCTTGATCCAAGCGGGGGCTGAAGAGATCCATCATCCGGCTGAAGTCTTGATCCAAGCAGGGGCTGAAGAGGTCCATCATCCGGCTGAAGTCTTCTATCAAGCGGCATCTTCAATCTTCTTTCTTCCGGATCCATCTTCATCCCGCCGATGCGGAACATCCATCCTGGCCGACGTCTTCCCGACAAATGACGGTTCCTTTAAGGGACGTCATCCAAGATGGCGTCCCTCGAATTCCGATTCCGATCTATATTAGTAGTTAATATAGTTTAAATAGGTGGCAGCGGTGTAGGGGGATCATATTAGGGGGTAACATAGTTAATGTAGGTGGCGGCGGGGTAGGGGGCTCACATTAGGGGGTAAAACATTTAATGTAGCTAGCGGCGGTGTAGGGGGCTCAGATTAGGGGGTGATATAGATAATGTAGGTGGCGGCGGGGTCCGGGAGTGGCGGTTTAGGCTTTAAACACTTTATTAGGGATTGCGGCGGGGGATCGCGGTTGACAGGTAGATAGACATTGCGCATGGGTTAGGTGTTAGGTTTTATTTAGCAGTTCGCAGTTGACAGGTAGATAGACATTGCGCATGCGTTAGGTGTTAGGTTTTATTTTTCAGCTAGTTTAGGGAGTTGTGGGGCTCCAATACACAGCGTAAGGCTTACTACGCCTGCAATTTGTGGCGAGGTGAAAATGGATTTCTCCATTTTCGCCACGTAAGTCCTTACGCTGTATATTGGATTCCAAACTGCGCTGGTTTGGTATACCTGTCTATGGGCCAAAAAACTACGGCCGAAGGCAGAAATATACGAGCGTAACTTCTATGTTACACCGTATATGTGATACCAAACCAGCGCAAAATTTGGCGTCGCCGGCTTTTGCGGGTGACGCTGCATATCGGATCGAGGCCATGGTCTCCAGAACTGTACACAGTATTCCATATTTGGTCTAACTAATGATCTGTAAAGTGGCATAAGAACCTTGCTATTTCTGCTACTAAAACCTCTTCCAATACAACCAAGCATTTCACTGGCCTTGCTGGCTGCACTGCGGCATTGTGTACCAAATTTTAAATCATCTGAAATAATAATTCCCAAATCCCTTTCTTCTTTAATTACAGTCAGTAATGTGCCATTGAGACTATAATTGGCCTTTGGGTTTTTGGATCCTATATGCATAATTTTGCTCTTGGTAATATTTCAGATCCCATTTATTTGACCAGTCCTCTAGTTTATTAATATCACAGTTCATTTGATCAACTCCTCCTGGAACATCTAGCCTGTTACAATTTTTTGTATCATCAGCAAACAAGCAAACCTTTCCCTTAAGCCCACTTCCAATATCACTTATGAACATGTTAAACAAAACAGGCCCAAGAACTGACCCTTGGGGAACACCACTAGTAACTGATGCCTCATTTGAATGTACTCCATTAATTGAAACCCTCTGGGGTTAATATATATAATGTAGGTGTCAGCGATGTTAGGGGCAGCAGATTAGGGGTTCATATGTATAATGTAGGTGGCAGCGATGTCCGGTCAGCAGATTAGGGGTTAAAAAAAATATTTTATTGTTTGCGATGTGGGGGGAGCCTCGGTTTAGGGGTTAATAGGTAGTTTATGGGTGTCAGTGTACTTTTTAGCACTTTAGTTCAGAGCTTCATGTTCTGGCGTTAGCCCATAAAACTCTTAACTACTGACTATTAAATGCGGTAGGAGTCTTGACAGGAGAGGGTGTACCGCTCACTTTCTCCAAGACTCGTAATACCAGCATTAGGTAAATCCCATTAAAAAGATAGGATACGCAATTGACGTAAGGGGATTTGCGGTAGCCTCGAGTTGCGGAAGAAAAGTGAGCAGTACACCTGTACCTGTCAGACTCGTAATACCAGCGGGCGTTAAAAAGCTGCTTTTTAAGGCTAAGACTTGTGATCTAGCCGAGAGAATTTTCAGCATTTTTGCTATCACTCAATTTAACCCCTTAATGACCACAGCACTTTTCCATTTTCTGTTCATTTGGGACAAAGGCTATTTCTCTTGTAAGGTATCCAGTCCACGGATCATCCATTACTTGTGGGATATTCTCATTCCCAACAGGAAGTTGCAAGAGGACACCCACAGCAGAGCTGTTATATAGCTCCTCCCCTAACTGCCATATCCAGTCATTCTCTTGCAACTCTCAACACGCATGGAGGTAGTAAGAGAGAGTAGTAAAAAATAGTTAGTTTATTTTCTTCAATCAAAAGTTTGTTATTTTAAATGGTACCGGAGTTGTACTGTTTTATCTCAGGCAGAAGTAGAAGAAGAATCTGCCTGCGTTTTCTATGATCTTATCAGGTTGTAACTAAGATCCATTGCTGTTCTCACATATGTCTGAGGAGTGAGGTAATTTCAGCGGGAGAATGGCGTGCAGTTTATTCTGCTAATGAGGTATGTGCAGTTATAATTTTTTCTAGGATTGGAAATGCTAGAAAATGCTGCTGATACCGAATTAATGTAAGTTAAGCCTGAATACAGTGATTTAATAACGACTGGTATCATGCTTACTCTCAGTGGTATTACCCTTATATAAATACAATATAAAATGTTTGCTGGCATGTTTAATCGTTTTTATATGTGTGTCTGGTGATAAAAATTATTGGGGCCTAATTTTTTCCACATGGCTGGCTTTATTTTTGCTTAGTAACAGTTTCTTGAGGCTTTCCACTGTTGTAGTATGAGTGGGAGGGGCCTATTTTAGCGCTTTCTTGCGCAGTTAAAATTACAGACTGAGACATCCAGTTTTCCTCAGAAGTCCCCTGAATGCTGCAGGACATCTCAAAAGGGCCTAAAGTCGTTTATTGGGGAAGGTAGGAGCCACAGTAGAGCTGTGGCAGTTGATTGTGACTGTTTAAAAACGTCTATGTCATTGTTTTGATCCGTTTTTTGAACTAAGGGGTTAATCATCCATTTGCAAGGGGGTGCAATGCTCTGTTAGCTTATTATACACACTGTAAAAATTTTGTTTGTGTAACTGCCTTTTTTCACTGATTTTTCAAATTCTGACAAAATTTGTTTCTCTTAAAGGCACAGTACCGTTTTTTATATTTGCTTGTTAACTTGATTTAAAGTGTTTTCCAAGCTTGCTAGTCTCATTGCTAGTCTGTACAAACATGTCTGACATAGAGGAAACTCCTTGTTCATTATGTTTAAAAGCCATGGTGGAACCCCCTCTTAGAATGTGTACCAAATGTACTGATTTCACTTTAAGCAATAAAGATCATATTCTGTCTTTAAAAAATTTATCACCAGAGGATTCTGACGAGGGGGAAGTTATGCCGACTAACTCTCCTCACGTGTTAGATCCTTTGACTCACGCTCAAGGGACTCACGCTCAAATGGCACCAAGTACATCTAGGGCGCCCATAGCGATTACTTTACAAGACATGGCGGCAGTCATGGATAATACACTGTCAGTGGTATTAGCCAGGCTACCTGAATTTAGAGATAAGCGAGATAGCTCTGGGGTTAGACGAAATACAGAGCATACTGACGCTTTAAGAACCATGTCTGATACTGCCTCACAATATGCAGAAGCTGAGGAAGGAGAGCTTCAGTCTGTGGGCGATATTTCTGACTCAGGAAAGATACCTGATTCTGATTTTTCTACATTTAAATTTAAGCTTGAACACCTCCATGTATTGCTAAAGGAGGTTTTAGCTGCTCTGAATGACTGTGACACAATTGCAATGCCAGAGAAATTGTGTAGACTGGATAAATACTTTGCAGTGCCGGTGTGTACTGATGTTTTTCCAATACCTAAAAGGTTTACATAAATTATTACTAAGGAATGGGATAGGCCAGGTGTGCCGTTCTCTCCACCTCCTAGTTTTAGAAAAATGTTTCCTATAGACGCCACCACACAGTCCCTAAGGTGGAGGGAGCAGTTTCTACTCTTGCAAAGCGTACTACAGTAGTACGCTTTGCAAGAGTAGAAACTGCTCCCTCCACCTTAGGGACTGTGTGGTGGCGTCTATAGGAAACATTTTTCTAAAACTACTACTATCCCTGTCGAGGACAGTTGTGCTTTTTCAGATCCAATGGATAAAAAATTGGAAGGTTACCTTAAGAAAATGTTTATTCAATAAGGTTTTATCCTACAGCCCCTTGCATGCATTGCTCCTGTCACTGCTGCTGCGGCGTTCTGGTTTGAGTCTCTGGAAGAGGCTTTACAGGTAGCGACTCCATTGGATGACATACTTGGCAAACTTAGAGCACTTAAGCTAGCCAATTCTTTTGTTTCTGATGCCATTGTTCATTTGACTAAACTAACGGCTAAGAATTCTGGTTTTGCTATACAGGCGTGTAGGGCGCTGTGGCTTAAATCATGGTCAGCTGACGTGACTTCAAAATCTAAGCTGCTTAACATTGCCTTCAAGGGGCAGACCCTATTTGGGCCTGGTTTGAAGAAGATTATTGCTGATATCACTGGAGGAAAAGGTCATGCCCTTCCTCAGGACCGGTCCAAATCAAGGGCCAAACAGTCTAATTTTCGTACCTTTCGAAACTTCAAGGCAAATACGGCATCAACTTCCTCTAATGCAAATCAAGAGCGAACTTTTGCTCAGTCTAAGACGGTCTGGAGGTCAAACCAGACCTGGAACAAAGATAAGCAGGCCAAAAAGCCTGCTGCTGCCTCTAAGACAGCATGAAGGAACGGCCCCCTAACCGGTAACAGATTTAGTAGGGGGCAGACTCTCACTCTTCGCTCAGGCGTGGGCAAGAGATGTTCAGGATCCCTGGGCGTTGGAGATTATATCCCAGGGATATCTTCTGGACTTCAAAGCTTCCCCCCCAAAAGGGAGATTTCACCTTTCACAATTATCTGCAAACCAGATAAAGAGAGAGGCATTCTTACACTGTGTACAAGACCTCCTAGTTATGGGAGTGATCCATCCAGTTCCAAAGGAGGAACAGGGACAGGGTTTTTCAAATCTGTTTGTGGTTCCCAAAAAAGAGGGAACCTTCAGACCTGTTACAAACTGCTGTTTGTAACTGGCCCTTTAAATGGAAAATTGCCCTGCTTCCCTGGATTTTGGAGAAGCCTATTTGCCAGCCTCCTTCCACATGACTATGGCCCCTGGAAGATTGTGCCCCTGAGGACATATTGACTTTTGTTGGGTGTGTGTGGCCCTTTAAGAACCGTCTGGGGACATATTGTGACTTTGGTGAACAATGCCCCTTTAAGACTATGTCCCCAGACCTGTGAAATGACTTGTCCCTGGCTTTCTCCCACTTGGTTCAGTTTCATTGTGTGCCATTAAGTGCTATGTGACAGACCCTTCGGTCAGAACTACAGAGATAACTTTGTTCAGCTTCAAGAAGCATTCTAAATACAAGTTTGCTGGGATCAGCTCTAATTAATTTTAGTGATAAACTTTCCCATTGTCTAATCAGACTTCTAGTAGTGATAAGGTGGACTGCATTGTTTTATTGTGTGTAAAATGTTATCTGCTGAAGTAATGTTGTGGCCTGTCAAAGGGAGTGTCTCTCTATCTAATATCAAATGTGTGATGGGGGATTTTATGCCTCCCCCTGAGAGTGTCCTGTTTGCATGTAACCTCAATAAAAAGCAGGCTGTGTGCTCCAGCACATCAGACCTATGTTGACCCTCTAACTTGAAGCTTTGACTCATGTTTGTAGGATACAGCTATCATCACTACAGGGATTGCTATGCTTTTCATACTCCCTTAGCTACAGGGATTGTTACAGAAGGAAGAGGTTCACCTACTGGAGCCTGGTCATAGGTCCAGGGCGCAGAGCAGACGGCGAGATACCAGCCCAGCAGCGGTGGTTCATAGAGTCTGCATTACTTATGGTGGCTACGCAGCAGTTATAGAGTCTACGGTGCTGCTGCTCCTTTGGTGAGCGCTAGGAGCATCCTTTTCTACGGTCCAACTTCCAGCCAGCCTGGAGGCAACCGTAACATTTGGTGGCAGCGGTGGGATCGCGTCCTAGCGCAAGGAGCAGCACCACAACAGCACTGGTATCGTAGGAGAGTAATTGAGGGCAACGCTAGCCACTGCGCAGCGTCCCTACCTACAGCAGCATGGAGCTGACAAGACACTGGTCAGAACCCTGTGAAGAGCACCTCAACCTGATCCGTCGCTATGAGGGCGCTGATTTCGTTCCAGAGGTAAAGAGGCGGCTAGTCCGATATGGTCAAGACCCTGCACAGGAGGTAGTCAGTCGCCTCATCCGGGAATTGGCTACTGAGAACGAAGCGGCACGAGCCTTTGAGCGCCAACTGTGGAGTTTGAGGGTATGGACACCTGGTCTCTCTCCCCAGCCGCAGCATGTTCCACAGGGAGAGGAGAGCAGCGACCTCCCTCCCCAGCGGCAGTATACTGTGCAGAGGGAAGAGACAACCGGTCTCCTTCCCCAACCCCAACCAGAGATACCAGAGGCAGCAGGCCTCATAGACTGGTCCTGGGAGGACCCCCAGCAGGCAGGTGGAGATGGGACCGCAGTCTCTCTACCGGCCCTACAGGGATGCTGGGCAGGCGGCCCAGATCCCCAGCGACAGACCCAGCTACAGGGAGGGGAGAGCATCGACCTCCCTCCCCAGCCGGAGTGTGCCTTCCAGGGAGAGGAGACAACCGGTCTCTCTCCCCAGCCGCAGCATGTTCCACAGGAAGCGGAGAGCATCGACCTCCCTTCCCAACGGCCGCCGGAGTATCAGGAGGAGGAGGTAAGCCAATCTCCCCCTCCCCAGCTAACTCCTAACTTGGGCCCAGGGTTAACAGTGGAGATGTTAACCCCCACTGACCCCCACGTTCCCTTTGCCACCGGGCAGGACTATGCCCCAATTCCCCCAGCAGAAGCGCTGGCACCAGGGCAGAGTGCCGCTGGCCTCTGCCCCCCAAGTACCATCAGCTATTTGCCCAGCTGCGCCAGGAAGGCCGAGGATGCTACACTTTCATCCTACAACCTGGAACTTACAGGCCAGTACTACGTATTGTGGGGGGGCTACTTTGCTGCTAACGATTATTTGTGGGTGGGTTGCGAGACTAACTTAGGCACTGACCGGCAGAAGGTCAGGTGCCTGTTTAGTCTCCCTCCAAAAGGGGAGATATGTTACAAACTGCTGTTTGTAACTGGCCCTTTAAATGGAAAATTGCCCTGCTTCCCTGGATTTTGGAGAAGCCTATTTGCCAGCCTCCTTCCACATGACTATGGCCCCTGGAAGATTGTGCCCCTGAGGACATATTGACTTTTGTTGGGTGTGTGTGGCCCTTTAAGAACCGTCTGGGGACATATTGTGACTTTGGTGAACAATGCCCCTTTAAGACTATGTCCCCAGACCTGTGAAATGACTTGTCCCTGGCTTTCTCCCACTTGGTTCAGTTTCATTGTGTGCCATTAAGTGCTATGTGACAGACCCTTCGGTCAGAACTACAGAGATAACTTTGTTCAGCTTCAAGAAGCATTCTAAATACAAGTTTGCTGGGATCAGCTCTAATTAAGTTTAGTGATAAACTTTCCCATTGTCTAATCAGACTTCTAGTAGTGATAAGGTGGACTGCATTGTTTTATTGTGTGTAAAATGTTATCTGCTGAAGTAATGTTGTGGCCTGTCAAAGGGAGTGTCTCTCTATCTAATATCAAATGTGTGATGGGGGATTTTATGCCTCCCCCTGAGAGTGTCCTGTTTGCATGTAACCTCAATAAAAAGCAGGCTGTGTGCTCCAGCACATCAGACCTATGTTGACCCTCTAACTTGAAGCTTTGACTCATGTTTGTAGGATACAGCTATCATCACTACAGGGATTGCTATGCTTTTCATACTCCCTTAGCTACAGGGATTGCTACAGAAGGAAGAGGTTCACCTACTGGAGCCTGGTCATAGGTCCAGGGCGCAGAGCAGAAGGCGAGATACCAGCCCAGCAGCGGTGGTTCATAGAGTCTGCATTACTTATGGTGGCTACGCAGCAGTTATAGAGTCTACGGTGCTGCTGCTCCTTTGGTGAGCGCTAGGAGCATCCTTTTCTACGGTCCAACTTCCAGCCAGCCTGGAGGCAACCGTAACAAGACCAATTTTGGATCTAAAGATCTTAAACAAATTCCTCAGAGTTCCATCATTCAAGATGGAAACTATTCGTAGCATCCTTTTGGATTAGCTACAGCCCCAAGAATCTTCACAAAGGTTCTAGGGTCGCTTCTTATGGCGGTCCTAAGGCCGCGGGGTATATCAGTGGCCCCTTATTTAGACGACATCCTGATACAGGCGTCAATCTTCCAAATTGCCAAGTCTCATACGGACATAGTAATGGCATTTCTGAGGTCGCATGGGTGGAAAGTGAATGAGGAAAAGAGTTCTCTATCCCCACTCACGAGAGTTTCCTTCCTAGGGACTCTGATAGATTCTATAGAAATGAAAATTTACCTGACAGAGTTCAGGTTATCAAAGCTTCTAAATTCCTGCCATGTTCTTCATTCCATTCCGCGCCCTTCGGTGGCTCAGTGCATGGATGTAATCGGCTTAATGGTAGCGGCAATGTACATAGTGCCGTTTGCACGCTTACATCTCAGACCGCTGAAACTATGCATGCTCAGTCAGTGGAACAGGGATTACACAGATTTGTCCCCTCAACTAAATCTGGATCAAGAGACCAGGGATTCTCTTCTCTGGTGGCTATCTCGGGTCCATCTGTCCAAAGGTATGACCTTTCGTAGGCCTGATTGGACAATTGTAACAACAGATGCCAGCCTTCTAGGTTGGGGTGCAGTCTGGAACTCCCTGAAGGCTCAGGGATCATGGACTCAGGAGGAGACACTACTTCCAATAAATATTCTGGAACTGAGAGCGATACTCAATGCTCTTCAGGCTTGGCCTCAGTTAGCAACTCTGAGGTACATCAGATTTCAGTCGGACAACATCACGACTGTGGCTTACATCAATCATCAAGGGGGAACAAGAAGTTCCTTAGCGGTGTTAGAAGTCTCAAGGATAATTCATTGGGCAGAGATTCACTCTTGCCACCTATCAGCTATCCATATCCCAGGTGTAGAGAACTGGGAGGCGGATTTTCTAAGTCGACAGACTTTTCATCCGGGGGAGTGGGAACTCCATCCGGAGGTGATTGCACAATTGATTCATTGTTGGGGCAAACCACAACTGGATCTCATGGCGTCTCGACAGAATGCCAAGCTTCCTTGTTACGGATCCAGGTCCAGGGATCCCAAGGCGACGCTGATAGATGCTCTAGCAACGCCCTGGTCCTTCAACCTGGCTTATGTGTTTCCACCGTTTCTTCTGCTCCCTCGACTGATTGCCAAGATCAAGCAGGAGTGAGCACCGGTGATTTTAATAGCGCCTGCGTGGCCACGCAGGACCTGATATGCAGATCTAGTGGACATGTCATCCTTTCCGCCATGGACTCTGCCTCTGAGACAGGACCTTCATCTTCAGGGTCCTTTCCACCATCCAAATTTAATTTCTCTGAGACTGACTGCATGGAGATTGAACGCTTGATTTTATCAAAGCGTGGCCTCTGCGAGTTAGTCATTGATACCTTAATACAGGCACGAAAGCCTGTAACCAGGAAAATGTATCATAAGATATGGCGTAAATATCTTTATCGGTGTGAATCCAACGGTCACTCATGGAGTAAAGTCAGGATTCCCAGGATATTATCCTTTCTCCAAGAAGGTTTGGAAAAAGGATTGTCAGCTAGTTCTTTAAAGGGACATATTTCTGCCCTGTCTATTCTTTTGCACAAGCGTCTGGCAGATGTTCTAGACGTTCAGGATTTTTGTCAGGCTTTAGTTAGAATCAAGCCTGTGTTTATACCGGCTGCCCCGCCATGGAGCTTAAACTTGGTTCTTAAGGTTCTTCAAGGAATTCCCTTTGAACCTCTTCATTCCATAGATATCAAACTTTTATCTTGGAAGGTTCTTTTTTTTTTTTTTTTTTTGGTAGCTATTTCCTCGGCTCGTAGAGTCTCCGAGTTATCTGCCTTACAATGTGATTCTCCTTATCTGATTTTCAATTCAGATAAGGTAGTCCTGCGTACCAAACCTGGGTTTTTACCTAAGGTGGTATCTAACAAGAATATCAATCAAGAGATTGTTGTTCCATCCTTGTATCCTAATCCTTCTTCAAAGAAGGAACGTCTATTACACAATCTGGACGTGGTTCGTGCTTTAAAGTTTTACTTACAACCTACTAAAGATTTTCGGCAAACATCTGCTTTGTTTGTTGTCTACTCTGGACAAAGGAGAGGTCAAAAGGCTTTGGCAACCTCTCTTTCTTTTTGGCTAAGAAGTATAATCCGCTTAGCCTATGAGACTGCTGGACAGCAGTCTCCGGAAAGGATTACAGCTCATTCTACTAGAGCTGTGGCTTCCACTTGGGCCTTTAAAAATGAGGCTTCTGTTTAACAGATTTGCAAGGCGACGACTTGGTCTTCGCTTTATACTTTTTCAAAATTCTACAAATTTGATACTTTTGCTTCTTCGGAGGCTATTTTTGGGAGAAAGGTTTTACAGGCAGTGGTACCTTCCATTTAAGTACCTGCCTTGTCCCTCCCTTCATCCGTGTACTTTAGCTTTGGTATTGGTATCCCACAAGTAATGGATGGTCCGTGGACTGCATACACCTTACAAGAGAAAACACAATTTATGCTTACCTGATAAATTTATTTCTCTTGTGGTGTATCCAGTCCACGGCCCGCCCTGTCATTTTAAGGCAGGTAATTTTTTCATTTAAACTACAGTCACCACTGCACCCTATGGTTTCTCCTTTCTCTGCGTGTTTTCGGTCGAATGACTGGATATGGCAGTTAGGGGAGGAGCTATATAACAGCTCTGCTGTGGGTGTCCTCTTGCAACTTCCTGTTGGGAATGAGAATATCCCACAAGTAATGGATGATCCGTGGACTGGATACACCACAAGAGAAATAAATTTATCAGGTAAGCATAAATTGTGTTTTTTACATTTTTGCAGTGTTTGTGTTTAGCTGTAATTTTCCTCTTACTCATTTACTGTACCCACACCCCCGTTTTTCTCGCCATTAAATGGACTTTCTACAGATACCATTATTTTCATCATATCTTTTAAATTACTATAAAAAAAATTATAAAATGAAGGAAAAAATGGAAAAAAACACACTTTTTTAACTTTGACCCCCAAAATCTGTTACACATCTACAACCACCAAAAAACGCCCATGCTAAATAGTTTCCAAAATTTGGCCTGAGTTTATAAATACCCAATATTTACATATTCTTTGTTTTTTTTGCAAGTTATAGGGCACTTTGCTATTTCCAAACCACTTTTTTTTTTCAAAATTAGCGCTAGTTACATTGGGACACTGATATCTTTCAGGAATCCCTGAATATCCCTTGACATGTATATTTTTTTTTTAGAAGACATCCCACAGTATTGATCTAGGCCCATTTTGGTAAATTTCATGCCACCATTTCACTTTTTCACAATTTTTTTCACAAACTTTAGGGTTCTCACTGAAATTATTTACAAACAACATGTGCAATTATGGCATTAATGGTTATAAATGCTTCTCTGGGATCCCCTTTGTTCAGAAATAACAGACATATATGGCTTTGGCATTGCTTTTTGGTAATTAGAAGGCCACTAAATGCCACTGCGCACCACATGTGTATTATGCCCAGTAGTGAAGGGGTTAATTAGGGAGCTTGTAGGGTTCATTTTAGTGTAGTGTAGTGTAGTGTAGTGTAGTAGACAACCCCAAGTATTGATCTAGGCCCATTTTGGTATATTTAATGTCTCCATTTCACCGCCAAATGCAATCAAATAAAAAAAAAGTTAAATTTTTCACAATTTTAGGTTTCTCACTGAAATCATTTACAATCAGCTTATGCAATTATGGCAAAAATGGTTGTAAATGCTTCTCTGGGATCCCCTTTGTTCAGAAATAGCAGACATATATGGCTTTGGCGTTGCTTTTTGGTAATTAGAAGGCTGCTAAATGCTGCTGCGCACCACACGTGTATTATGCCCAGCAGTGCAGGGGTTAATTAGGGAGCTTGTAGGGTTAATTTTAGCTTTAGTGTAGTGTAGTAGACAACCCAAAGTATTGATCTAGGCCCATTTTGGTATATTTCATGCCACCATTTCACTGCCAAATGCGATCAAATAAAAAAAAATATTTGCTTTTTCACAAACTTTAGGTTTCTCACTGAAATTATTTACAAACATCTTGTGCAATTATGGTACAAATAGTTGTAAATGCTTCTCTGGGATCCCCTTTGTTCAGAAATAGCAGACATATATGGCTTTGGCATTGCTTTTTGGTAATTAGAAGGCCACTAAATTCCGCTGCGCATTACATGTGTATTATGGCTAGCAGTGAAGGGGTTAATTAGGTAGCTTATAGGGAGCTTGCAGGTTAATTTTAGCTTTAGTGTAGAGATCAGCCTCCCACCTGACACATTACACCCCCTGATCCCTCCCAAACAGCTCTCTTCCCTCCCCCACCCCACAATTGCTGCCCCCGCCATGTTAAGTACTGGCAGAAAGTCTGCCAGTACTAAAATAAAAACTATCTTTGTTTTTTGTTTTTTAAATTAAGCATATTTACATATGCTGCTCTGTAGGATCCCCCTTAGCCCCCAACCTCCCTGATCCCCCCCCCCCCCCCAAACAGCTCATAACTCTCCCCCTCTAACTTATTGAAAGCCATCTTGGGTACTGGCAGCTGTCTACCGGTACCCAGTTTACAATAAAAAATTTTTTTTTTAGATGTTTAATATTTTTTCTGTAGTGTATCTTGCCCCCCCAAAGACCAACCCCCATCCCCTCCCAGATCCCTTAGATCATTTTTATTTTATTTTTATATCCTGCCACTTTTTGTACAATATTTTTCTGCAGTGTAGCGGTTCCCACCAGCTCCCTACCCGTGCACGCGCCCGCGTCTGTGCATGCCCCTGGCAATCCCGCCCATGATCCCGCCCCCCTCCACATCAAATGGCCCATTGATGGCCGCCCACCCAGCTCCCAGACTGGCTCCCACCCACCAACGATACCGGCCATCGATGTCCGGTGCAGAGAGGGCCAGAGAGTGGCTCTTTCTGCATCGTATAGCCAAGGAGGGTTATTGCAGGATGCCTCGATATCAAGGCATCACTGCAATAACTGGAAAGTGGCTGGAAGCGATCAGGATCGCTTCCACCACTTTCCAAGACCAAGGACGTACGCCATACGTCCTCATTCATTAAGTGACTTTTTTTTAGAACGTACGGCATACGTCCTTGGTCCTTAAGGGGTTAAACAGAAATAGAGCCTTTTTTTTATTTTTTATTTATATGTCAAAACTATATATAACCTCCCTGATCCCCCCCTCAAATAGCTCTCTAAACCTCCCCAGCCCTAACTATTGCAGCCATCTTAGGTACTGGCAGCTGTCTGCCAGTACCTATAAACTGCTTTATTATTATTTTTTTGTAGTGTAGTGGTCCCAACACCTCCCCATCCTCCCACAATCACCATTTAATAACCCACCCGCACCCCAAAACCACTTTTCTGCAGTGTAGCTGCCCCATCCCTCCCTGTCTAGTGAAGGGCCCTCCCACTCCTTCCCTCCCCCCCTACACTGTTGAGCCGCCCGCCACCCACACCTCCTGCTGACATCAGCAGAAGATCGTTACAAACAATAATACATTCAGTACGACAGGCAAAGTACTGCAAGACGTATATATATATATATGTGCTGAAAATTCTCAGATCTTAAGCAGAAAAAATTAAAGAGAGACAGGACTACTGTTCCAGAATTTAATCTAGTCCTCCTTTCTCTGAATCCCATCATGGTAAAAAAATGACTCTGAGTTGACTCTAGACTGGTATTAGAGCAACTTTAATTTGCCACAAGACAAAACCTCAACCTATTGGCTATAGTGACATCCTGGGATGCTATATTTACAATATAGATGCTGCAGACAGCTCCAATCATGAAACCTCTCCTGGAAATACTGATCTTCCTATTTCTGATATTTCCCTTGATTTTGAAGATTAGACAGAATCAGAGCTGGAAGAAGAGACATCTGGTTTACAGACTGCTGTTTGCAGAAATGGTCGCCTCAAAAACTATGCTGAATTTTTATCTCAGAATTATGCATCCAGTGATGAAGAGTCTGTTCTCAAACTGATATGTGGCATTCCAGGCCACAATGGTACCATCCTAAGAAGCCTCGTATTGGGAAGAAATCTCAGCTATCTAAGCTCTCTCCTAAAAAGAATTCTGCCTGCACAAAATCAGACGTGTAAAGAGGAATCTCCTGTTTCAGTTTCTGTTGAGCCACATCTTCTGGCACACCTAGCTGGATGTTCTCTCTAGACACCTTCAGTCTGTTTTTGAAGCTCTTAATGGGTTCTCTTTTCAAACTCTACAATTGCAGTCACTGCTTTCAACTGCTGACTCCTTGCCTCCATCTGATTCCGCCTCAACGTCTGTGAATCTTATTCTAGAAGCAAAGGATCACTTTGTTCCAGATATACAACCTTTTAGCTTTCCAAAACGTAAAGGGACATTAAACCCAACATTTTTCTTTTATGATTCAGATAGAGAATACAATTTTAAACAACTTTCAAATGTACTTCTATTATTTAATTTGCTTCATTCTCTTGTTATCCTTTGCTGGAAGGTTTATCTAGGCAAGCTCAGGAGCAGCAGAGATAATAGGTTCTAGCTGTTGATTGGTGGTTATATATATATTGATTGTGATTGGGTCACCCATGTGTTCAGTTAGAAACCATTAGTGTATTGCTGCTCCTTCAACAAATTATACCAAGAGAATTAAACAAATTAGATAATAGGAGTAAATTAGAAAGTTGTTTACAATTGTATTCTCTATCTGAACCATAAAATATTTTTTGGGGGTTTCATGTCCCTTTAATTTTGCAGAGGTAGTCCCTGGAGAATTAAGTGCTGAAATTCAAACTTAACTGATAAGTAAGCCTGCTGAACCCTAGAAAACTTCTCAGTCAGTATATTACTATATCACAATTACTCTGCATCTACCTGAGAGTGGCATACTCACTCCATCTTCTCAAAGTTTGTCTGTTATTGCATCTACGAATATGTTTTTCTTGGGAGATACTTCACATCAACCAACATTTCCTACTATATCTGTTCCCTGTTAGTGATTTCGCAAACAGTTCTGCCGCGAATAGTTCGCAGCGAACATAACATGTTAGCGTTCGCAGCGGACGGCGAACATATGCAATGTTCGATCCGCCCCCTATTCGTCATCATTGAGTAAACTTTGACCCTGTAGCTCACAGTCACAAGACACATTCCAGCCAATCAGCAGCAGACCCTCCCTCCCAGACCCTCCCACCTCCTGGACAGCATCAATTTTAGATTCATTCGGAGCCTGCATTCTTAGTGATAGGAGGGACAGTGTAGCTGCTGCTGATTTAATAGGGAAATCGATAGCTAGGCTAGTGTATTCAGTGTCCACTACAGTCCTGCAGGACTCATCTTATCTCTGCTGTAAGGACAGCACCCCAAAAAGCCCTTTTTAGGGCTAGAATATCAGTCTGCTTTTTTTTTTTTTTTCCCTGTGTAATCTAATTGCAGCCTGCCTGCCAGCTCAGGCTCACAGCGTATACTGTGCCCACTTGCCCAGTGCCACCACTCATATCTGGTGTAACAGTAGTGTACATTTAAAAAAAACAAAAAACTTTTTTTAATTTGAAATAATAGCAGTCAGTTTCCTTCACACGTGTGCGTTTCAGGTCCTCCCAGGGCACAGTGTCCCACCAGTGCAACTCATATCTGCTAAAACAGTAGTGTACATTAAAAAAAAAAAAAAACTTTTTTTACTGTGAAATAATAGCAGTCAGTTTCCTTCACACGTGTGCATTCCAGGTCCACACCAGTGCAAGTCATTACTGCTAAAAAAGTAGTGTACATACATTTAAAAAAAGCAACCCTTTTTTATTGTGAAATAATAGCAGTCAGTTTCCCTCACACGTGTGCGCTCCAGGTCCTGCCAGGGCACAGTTTCACACCAGTGCAAGTCATATCTACTAAAACAGTAGTGTACATACATTTAAAAAAACAAAAAACTTTTTTTACTGTGAAATAATAGCAGTTTCCCTCACACGTGTGCGTTCCACGTCCTGCCAGGGCACAGTGTCACACCAGTGCAAGTCATATCTGCTAAAACAGTAGTGTACATACATTTAAAAAAAACAAACCCTTTTTTACTGTGAAATAATAGTAGTCAGTTTCCCTCACACGTGTGCGTTCCAGGTCCTGCCAGGGCACAGTGTCACACCAGTGCAAGTCATATCTGCTAAAACAGTAGTGTACATTTAAAAAAAAAAAACCCTTACACTACCTGAACGATACAACATCATACCTGATGTTTTAAAGCACGTTATTCCAAACAATTTAGGAATGTTAGGTGATTTATGCCCTTTATGGATTAAAACCAGACTCTGCATCAACTATGTAATTTTCCATGGGAGTTTGCCATGGATCCCCCTCCGGCATACCACAGTCCAGGTGTTAGTCCCCTTGAAACAACTTTTCCATCACTTTTGTGGCCAGAAAGAGTCCCTGTGGGTTTTAAAATTCGCCTGCCTATTGAAGTCTATGGTGGTTCGCCGGTTCACAAACTTTTGCGGAAGTTCGCGTTCGCCATTCGCGAACGCAAACTTTTAGGTTTGCGACATCACTATTCCCTGTACAGGACTTCCTGATGCTGAACACTGTGAGGATATTATTGAACATAGTTGCCAAGTGGACATTCTTGACCCTGAATTATGTCCTAAAGTTTTTGAACCAGGTCCCCAAGTGGCCATTTCTATCACTAATTCCCATGATGATAGTACTAAACCTGGCATTAAGGTGGGCTCTCCTATTTTTGACCCTAAAGTGTTCAATCTTGTTTTTGACCCTGGCATGGGTATTCATTTGTTTAACCCTGAAATGGGTAGAAAAATAATTGATTCTGAAGATAGCCAGGCCCTCGGCTCACAAGCGAGTATGCTTCTTGGCTCAAAAGTGGGTCTTGTGAATTCTTCATTTGTGAACCCTGAAAAAAGCCTTGCCCTCTGCTCAGTAGAGAGTATGGTTCTTGGCTCTACAGGGGGTTGCATTTCTTTTTCTAAAGTTGAATCTTATCCCCATACAAGTATCTCAGCAAGCAACTGTCTCAAAATGGACACACATATTTCTAACCCTAATACAGTATATGCACTGTTGTCCTTAAACCTATCCCAGATATGGGCTTACCAGTCCTCAAGCCTCCTGTCATTGAAAGAAGCGTTGACATTGGCACACCTGTACTAAGTTCTTCTGACCCTTGCCCTGGAGTGGGCATTCCTAAACCTTGCCCTGGTGTGGGCATTCCTGAACCTGGCCCAGCTTGGGCATTCCTGTACCTGATCCTAATGAGGACACTCCTGAATCTGAAGCCAGTGAGGACCCTCCTGAACTTGAATCCAGTAAGGACACTCTTGAATCTGAACCCAGTGAGGACACTCCTGAATCTGAATCCAGTAAGGACACATTGGATATTGAACCAGAAGTTGGCAAGACCTGGTAAGATCTTGTCCTGCTATTTGCTGATAACTGGGTATAGCTTTTCATTTTGGAGTATATCTAATCCTCAGCCAAGAGGTTTATTCTGATCCAGAAGTGGATAAATATATGTCTAGGATTGGGCTTGGCCTTTTCATTGGGTGTGTGCATTATCATCTGTCATGAAGTACATTCACCTATCAACCCTGAAGATGATTCCGTTGTTGGAAGCTCAGCATATGTTACACTCAAGTTTCCTCATGATGACTACAAAAAGATGAATTCAAGCTTTCTCATGACTACACAAAGATGTTTTGCTCTCATCATTTTCCAGCTCTTTGGATTCCAGAAATCCATATCCTAGGCATTTTCCTTTTGCTTTTTCAAGACATCTCCAACCCCCTCTTTGCAGCTACTACCTGCTCTCCATGTCGTTGTTATTGTTCTCTCTCCATTTGGATTGCATTGGGTGCCTCAAGGTTATCTTTAAGGAGGGGGCTCTGTCACATATGCCTGCCTGCTATCACTGTCCCTTTAAGACTGCCTTCCCTGCTTCTGTCAATCATGCTGTTTGAGGTGTAGTCTGCATTCATTCTACTGCTGGAACTGACATTCCTAATTAATTATTCATACACCTGATTCTCTCAGCCTCTATTTAAGTCACGTCAGGCCTATTGTGCTTTGCACTAGCTTTGAAGTTTGTTCCAGATTCACGGATCCCTGTGTTTGTTCCAGCATGGACATTCCTAGAGATATTCAAATTACAGCCTTACCTACCTGCTAAAGCCTTATTTCTACTAAACTGAAAGTAACCACATATTTCCTGCATTGTTTCCTGGACACTGCTATTATACTAACTCGGAACTCAATCTAAATCACAAGTTTGTATTTTGCTATAATCATTCTCTGATGGCTACAACTGAATCTTTCTCTGAACATTTCAACTATTCACTGCTACAAGTTGTCATTGCTAAAATATTCTCCTGCAAATATATATTTTCAAAATGATGCATTTACGTGTTCAGTTAAACTGCTTTCCTCTAATTCTGCAATATTTGCCACAACAGTATTAAATGCTTTAACTTTCAACTTGTCTATCATCTATTCTGCTCTGCATATTACTCTGGCATACAGCTCTCAACTAATAGTGTGTGCTGTGAGCCAGCAGCAACTCCATGCTTCTATGAATCACAATCTGTTTCCTTTGAAGCCTTAATATCTTGTATTGTTTTGTTTTACACTTCATGAATCCTGCAGCAACTCCTAGCAACTATGAGTCAAAGTATATATTATCTGTTTCCTTTGAAGTCAGAATATATTGCATACATATGTTTCAAACTTCATCAACCCTGCAACTCCTTGTAACTATGAATCACAGAATCTCAACTATCCACGTCCAGGATACTCTTCCCCAGGTCAGGGGTCGGTGTCTCCAATTCCTTAACACTGCCCCAAGGGTCTGTCTCCTGAGCGGTTATACACCAGAATGTGACAAACTGTAGGCAGTATGTGGGAGTTAATAGAGGTGTCCTAAGGAGTGTTGTAATGCTTGTGAGATATTCCACTATCAGACTGAACTCGGCCAGTAGTCTTCTTATCCCGGCATCGAGCCGGAATGATAGGGAATATCCCAGAGTAGAGAAAGTTTGCAAGATGAGGTAAGCGGCACTCACCACAGGCAGGATAGTTTTCGGCAGGAACAGGCAGGGAATCAGAGAAAGGCAGTTCAAAGGGTAAACCACTAGAATGGTCAGGCAGACAGGGTCTTGCAACAGAGAGCAATCCAGAGCAATAGGGGTTAATCAAGCAGAGTAGTCAGACTGACAGGGTTCAGCAATAAAATATAAATCCAGCAGTTTAGGGGTAAGCAGGCAGAGTTGTCAGACAAGCAGAGTTCAGCAGCAGTATATCAATTCAGCAGTTCAGGGTTAACAGGCAGAGTGGTCAGACAAGCAGAGTTCAGCAGCAGTATATCTGTCCAGCAATAATAACACCCAGGAGAACAATAAGAAACACCTATACTTGGGCAGAGAATGTAAGTGAAGCAAGTACTTACATAGCTGCCGATTCGCACTAAGGCCCCAATTTATCAAAGGTCTTGCGGACCTGATCCGATACTGCAGATCAGGTCCGCAAGACCTCGCTAAATGCAGAGAGCAATACGCTCTCCGCATTTAACATTGCACCAGCAGCTCACAAGAGCTGCTGGTGCAACGCCGCCCCCTGCTGACTCGCGGCCAATCGGCCGCCAGCAGGGAGGTTTCAATAAACCCGATCGTATTGGATCGGGTTGATTTACGGCGATTCCTGTCCGCCTGCTCAGAGCAGGCGGACAGGGTTATGGAGCAGCGGTCTTTAGACCACTACTTCATAAGTTGTGTTTCTGGCGAGTCTGAAGACTCGTCAGAAACACGGCCCTTCAAGCTCCATACGGAGCTTGATAAATGGGCCTGCAAGAACTCAAGGACCCGGCTTCATAGAGGAGCAAATGTGTGGCGATGACGTCATGGCCGCATGCTCAGAAAAACTGCCGGATCCCTGGCAACCACCAGAGCATCCTAGGCAATGAGCAGAGAGGAAGCGATGCATCCCTGGCAACAGCCAGGGCGGTGCAACAATTGTAGGTTAGACATTGCCTAAGTATAGGCGGTATTAGGGACTTAGCTGGACAATTCAGGCATGTGTAGGTAAGACACAACGTAAGTGTAGGCGGTCAGGGGGAGATATCTGTGAGCAGCAGGGAGAGTGTAGGTTAGCACTGACATAGGTGTAGGTGGTCGGTTGGAGCTAGCGAGGCAGTGCACATGGAGTGTAGGCTAGGTGTGACGCAGTTATAGGCTTTTACGGAAGAAGGAATGGTGCATGCTAATGGGAGTAGGCTGCACCAGTGTATATTTTTCTTAGCATTGAAGTGCAGGTTGCCAGGAGGGTAGTGGCCATGTTTGTCTTGACAGCTATCAGCTGTCAAGACTACATTGCCTGAGGTAGTTTGAGTAGGTGTAGTAAAACTTAGGTCCCACAGGCAATATTTGGAATGTGACTATAATGAAACTAATTTTAGTTTCAGTGAGAGCAATGTCTGCACTGTGTAGGCCCACTTAAATATCACCAATGCAAGTGGTGACGTCACACTCCTATTGACATCTAGGGTAGAGACATCACTGCTCGCTGGCATTGACAACAGATCGATGAACTGCTAGGCCGACGAGGCCAGTATGTCAGTTTCTCGTCAGTCTGTCGATGTTTTGAAGATCTGGGCCAGAGAGGGAGAGGCAGATAGACAGAAAGAGAGAGGTAGACAGACATAGAGAGACAGGCAGACAGAGACCCTGATGTTCAAAGCATCAAGAGACCATTAGGTGACTGCTTCGATCGCCTTGTCTGCATCGCAGTTGACTTTCTGTCGAAAAATTCTATAAAAAAGGGGCATGTCCGAGCAATGCTGCTGAGTGGTGATGTCTCTCTCTTATAAATCAATAGGAGCGTGACATCACCGCCCACATCACCACTTGTCTGCATTTTACTGTGGGGGGCTGTATTCGAAGTCTGCTTACACACTGCAGACAGTGTGCTCACTGAAACTAAAATTAGTTTCACTGTTGACACACTTCAAATATTGCCATGGGGTCCTAAGTTTATTTTAACCTACACTAAATAGCTCAGGTGATGTAGTATCAGCAAGCTGATAGGTAGCGAAGCAAACATATTGAACATATTGATCTTGTGTCAATGTATCCAAAGCAAAGCTACTCCCACTAGCACGCCTCACTAACTACCCCTGAACGCCTATACCTATGTCACATTTAAGCTTCACTCCTACCTGCTCCACCTCGCTACCTCCCACCGAATGCCTATACCTGCATCACAGCTAACCTACACTCCCCCTGCACCACCCAGCTAACCCCCCTAACCGCCTACACCTAAGTCACGCCTAACCAACACACCCTCAGAATGCCCAGCTAAGTCCCTAATACCGCCTACACTTACGTAATGTCTAACCTACACTCTTCTGTGTACACCCCAGCTAACTCCCACATACTGCCTACTGTCAGAAAAATTCTTTATACTAACTAATAAACCTCCCCATTATAACTATGAAGCTATGTCACTAAAATTATAATCAACTATTAAATAATGTGTAACAGAGATGCTATAAAACCTCAGCAGCTGACCACTGGGGTGCGGCTCCTGGAACACAGTGCCAGATCAGAATTCATCCCCGGTCTGCTGTGGGTGGGGACATCACGCTCCCATTGACTTCTAAGGGAGAGACATCACCGCTTGCTGGCACTGCTCGGCCACACCTCTTTTCCTTAAATCCCTCGGCCAAGGCTGATAAGACCAGTAAGGTAGTATCTCAATAGTCTGTCAATGTTTTAATATCGGGCCCAATGAGAGAAAAGTTATGTGGGGGGACAGAAAATGCTGAGAGTTAAAGGGACATGAAACCTAAAATTTGTCTTTCATGATTTAGATAGAGAATATAATTTAAAATAACTTTCCAATTTAATTTTATTATCTAATTTGCTTCATTCTCTAGTTATCCTTTTCTTACCAAGCATATCTAGATAGGCTCAGGAGCTTGAAGCTATCTGCTAATTGGTGGCTGAACGTGTATGCCCATTTTCATTGGCTTACAAATGTTTTTATATAGATCCAATAAGTGCATTGCTGCTTCTTCAATAAAATAATTAAATTTTACAAACATAATAAATTGGAAAGTTGTTAAAAATGTATTTATTAGAATAATGAAAGACAAATTTTGGGTTTCATGACCTTTTAAAACTAAGCAGTTTAGCAGTGAAACAATAGCAATAAAAAAAATATATATCAAAATTTCTGACAATTTAGACAATAATCTGTACAATAGCTTCAAATAATATATATCAATTAATTTAAATAGGATATAACCCCTTCCGAACAACTGTTAATTTAAATATATATCACATAAAATACTTAAAAAAATTGCTCTGAGTTAAAATTTCACCTTGTAATTTATTTTCAACAAACAAGCATGCAAATGCACAACCAGTGACAGCTTGTGCATTCCAGCCTGTCACTGTGCCACTTCTTTGTGAGGTAGTGTAGTTTTCTGACTATCCAAGTCCTAGAACATACAGTGTCTCAAAAAATAAAAATTGTCATGATCTCATGCAGTTTAACCTAAAATCAGCTCATACGACGTCTCAATTCCAGTTTGTCTATGTTTCCCAAATCAGCGTGAGTTGTCGACACTTCACCCAGCACTGTGATGAAAACAATAGTATCTGCAGGGGCTAAGTGATTAGGGAAAAATAGAAACATAGACAAACTGAAATTAAGACGTCATTGATACCGTGCGAGCTGATTCGGTAAAACCAAAAACTGCGACAGTACTGATGGAGTGACAGCTATGTCGGTATAACCAGTCTACTAGCTTGTGGAGGTTCTGTAAGAATGTAAAGTGCCATGCCATCGTCAGCCATACAAGGCATAACGTTTGGTGGTTTTCCTGGCGTACTCATACTTGGTGATAGAGGGGGTGAGTCCCTTTAACTTTAGTACCCAATTTGTGTTTGGTCCGGTGAACAAGATCTCTAGGAGGACCTTACCTGGTAATAACTTACTGACTTCTCATAAGACCCGTGCACTTCATAAGCTGAAAGAGGGGAAATTTGGATTCCAAACTTTCATACATTTAAGTTTATACTGAGGAACCCTGCTCTGTAATTGGATATGATTGATTATTAACTCAAATGGACATTGTATTATACTTACAGGATCTGTGTATGACTACACGGCTTTTATTTTTTCAATTGCATCTTTGTTTTTTATTTATCTTAGTGTAACTTAACCATAGATTATGATTTGTTTTAGTTATATATAGACTCATCCTTTTTTGTTAGTCTGTAAATATCTATAATTATTCAAGGATCCCTGTTTTGAGCTCTGGTATATATATATATTTTTTTTTGCCCTGGTTGTTTGGTATTAAAAGCTTTATCAATCCTATGGCCTAGATTTGGAGTTTGGCGTTAGCCGTGAAAACCAGCGTTAGAGGCTCCTAACGCTGGTTTTAGGCTACCTCCGGAATTTGGAGTCACTCAAAATAGGGTCTAACGCTCACTTTCCAGCCGCGACTTTTCCATACCGCAGATCCCCTTACGTCAATTGCGTATCCTATCTTTTCAATGGGATCTTTCTAACTCCGGTATTTAGAGTCATGTCTGAAGTGAGCGTTAGACATCTAACGACAAAACTCCAGCCGCAGGAAAAAAGTCAGTAGTTAAGAGCTTTCTGGGCTAACGCCGGTTTATAAAGCTCTTAACTACTGCGCTCTAAAGTACACTAACACCCATAAACTACCTATGTACCCCTAAACCGAGGCCCCCCCACATCGCCGCAACTCGATTAAATTTTTTTAACCCCTAATCTGCCAAACGCCACCTACGTTATACTTATGTACCCCTAATCTGCTGCCCCTAACACCGCCGACCCCTGTATTATATTTATTAACCCCTAACCTGCCCCCCACAACGTCGCCTCCACCTACCTACACTTATTAACCCCTAATCTGCCGACCGCAAAGCGCCGCCACCTACGTTATCCTTATGTACCCCTAAACTGCTGCCCCTAACACCGCCGACCCCTATATTATATTTATTAACCCCTAATCTGCCCCCCACAACGTCGCCTCCACCTGCCTACACTTATTAACCCCTAATCTGCCGACCGGAGCTCACCGCTATTCTAATAAATGTATTAACCCCTAAAGCTAAGTCTAACCCTAACACTAACACCCCCCTAAATTAAATATAATTTTAATCTAACGAAATTAATTAACTCTTATTAAATAAAGTATTCCTATTTAAAGATAAATACTTACCTGTAAAATAAATCCTAATATAGCTACAATATAAATTATAATTATATTATAGCTATTTTAGGATTTATATTTATTTTACAGGTAACTTTGTATTTATTTTAACCAGGTACAATAGCTATTAAATAGTTAAGAACTATTTAATAGCTAAAATAGTTAATTATAATTACAAGATTACCTGTAAAATAAATCCTAACCTAAGTTACAATTAAACCTAACACTACACTATCAATAAATTAATTAAATAAACTACCTACAATTACCTACAATTAACCTAACACTACACTATCAATAAATTAATTAAATACAATTCCTACAAATAAATACAATTACATAAACTAGCTAAAGTACAAAAAATAAAAAAGAACTAAGTTACAAAAAATAAAAAAATATTTACAAACATAAGAAAAATATTACAACAATTTTAAACTAATTACACCTACTCTAAGCCCCCTAATAAAATAACAAAGCCCCCCAAAATAAAAAAATGCCCTACCCTATTCTAAATTACTAAAGTTCAAAGCTCTTTTACCTTACCAGCCCTGAACAGGGCCCTTTGCGGGGCATGCCCCAAAGAATTCAGCTCTTTTGCCTGTAAAAAAAAAAACATACAATACCCCCCCCCACATTACAAACCACCACCCACATACCCCTAATCTAACCCAAACCCCCCTTAAATAAACCTAACACTAAGCCCCTGAAGATCTTCCTACCTTATCTTCACCATACTAGGTTCACCGATCCGTCCTGAAGAGCTCCTCCGATGTCCTGATCCAAGCCCAAGCGGGGGGCTGAAGAGGTCCATGATCCGGCTGAAGTCTTCATCCAAGCGGGAGCTGAAGAGGTCCATGATCCGGATGAAGTCTTCATCCAAGCGGGAGCTGAAGAGGTCCATGATCCGGATGAAGTCTTCTATCAACGGCATCTTCAATCTTCTTTCTTCCGGATCCATCATCTTCCATCCGACGCGGAACATCCTCTTCTCCCGACGCCTACTAGCCAAATGACGGTTCCTTTAAGGGACGTCATCCAAGATGGCGTCCCTCGAATTCCGATTGGCTGATAGGATTCTATCAGCCAATCGGAATTAAGGTAGGAATATTCTGATTGGCTGATGGAATCAGCCAATCAGAATCAAGTTCAATCCGATTGGCTGATCCAATCAGCCAATCAGATTGAGCTTGCATTCTATTGGCTGATCGGAACAGCCAATAGAATGCGAGCTCAATCTGATTGGCTGATTGGATCAGCCAATCGGATTGAACTTGATTCTGATTGGCTGATTCCATCAGCCAATCAGAATATTCCTACCTTAATTCCGATTGGCTGATAGAATCCTATCAGCCAATCGGAATTCGAGGGACGCCATCTTGGATGACGTCCCTTAAAGGAACCGTCATTCGTCTAGTAGGCATCGGGAGAAGAGGATGTTCCGCGTCGGAGGTCGCCAAGATGGATCCGGAAGAAAGAAGATTGAAGATGCCGTTGTTAGAAGACTTCATCCGGATCATGGACCTCTTCAGCTCCCGCTTGGATGAAGACTTCATCCGGATCATGGACCTCTTCAGCTCCCGCTTGGATGAAGACTTCAGCCGGATCATGGACCTCTTCAGCCCCCTGCTTGGGCTTGGATCAGGACATCGGAGGAGCTCTTCAGGACGGATCGGTGAACCTGGTATGGTGAAGATAAGGTAGGAAGATCTTCAGGGGCTTAGTGTTAGGTTTATTTAAGGGGGGTTTGGGTTAGATTAGGGGTATGTGGGTGGTGGGTTGTAATGTTGGGGGGGGGGTATTGTATGTTTTTTTTTTTTACAGGCAAAAGAGCTGAATTCTTTGGGGCATGCCCCGCAAAGGGCCCTGTTCAGGGCTGGTAAGGTAAAAGAGCTTTGAACTGTAGTAATTTAGAATAGGGTAGGGCATTTTTTATTTTGGGGGTCTTTGTTATTTTATTAGGGGGCTTAGAGTAGGTGTAATTAGTTTAAAATTGTTGTAATATTTTTCTTATGTTTGTAAATATTTTTTTATTTTTTGTAACTTAGTTCTTTTTTATTTTTTGTACTTTAGTTAGTTTGTTTCATTGTAGTTATTTGTAGGAATTGTATTTAATTTATTTATTGATAGTGTAGTGTTAGGTTTAATTGTAGGTTATTGTAGGTATTGTATTTAATTAATTTAATGATAGTATAGTGTTAGGTTTAATTGTAACTTAGGTAATTATTTTAACTAGGTAGCTATTAAATAGTTCTTAACTATTTAATAGCTATTGTACCTGGTTAAAATAATTACAAAGTTGCCTGTCAAATAAATATTAATCCTAAAATAGCTATAATATAATTATAATTTATATTGTAGCTATATTAGGATTTATTTTACAGGTAAGTATTTAGCTTTAAATAGGAATAATTTATTTAATAAGAGATAATTAATTTCGTTAGATGTAAATTATATTTAACTTAGGGGGGTGTTAGTGTTAGGGTTAGACTTAGCTTTAGGGGTTAATACATTTATTAGAATAGCGGTGAGCTCCAGTCGGCAGATTAGGGGTTAATAATTGAAGTTAGGTGTCGGCGATGTTAGGGAGGGCAGATTAGGGGTTAATACTATTTATTATAGGGTTAGTGAGGCGGATTAGGGGTTAATAACTTTATTATAGTAGCGCTCAGGTCCGCTCGGCAGATTAGGGGTTAATAAGTGTAGGCAGGTGGAGGCGACGTTGTGGGGGGCAGATTAGGGGTTAATAAATATAATATAGGGGTCGGCGATGTTAGGGCAGCAGATTAGGGGTACATAGGGATAATGTAAGTAGCGGCGGTTTACAGAGCGGCAGATTAGGGGTTAATAATAATATGCAGGGGTCAGCGATAGCGGGGGCGGCAGATTAGGGGTTAATAAGTGTAAGGTTAGGGGTGTTTAGACTCGGGGTACATGTTAGGGTGTTAGGTGCAGACGTAGGAAGTGTTTCCGCATAGCAAACAACGGGGCTGCGTTAGGAGCTGAACGCGGCTTTTTTGCAGGTGTTAGGTTTTTTTTCAGCTCAAACAGCCCCATTGTTTCCTATGGGAGAATCGTGCACGAGCACGTTTTTGAGGCTGGCTGCTTGCGTAAGCAACTCTGGTATCGAGAGTTGAAGCTGCGTTAAAAATGCTCTACGCTCCTTTTTTGGAGCCTAACGCAGCCTTTATGTGGACTCTCAATACCAGAGTTATTTTTATGGTGCGGCCAGAAAAAAGCCGGCGTTAGTTTTTCGGGTCGTTACCGACAAAACTCCAAATCTAGCCGTATGTGAGCAGCTGCAGTGTATTTTCTTGATGCAGAGATATCCTTAGTATTTAATTTTCCTCCAGCTCTGGAACATCTTCCTTCTTCATCCCGGTGGCATGGAGTGCAAGAGGTGCGGTCATCCAACATGGAAGTCCTCTTCATGCAATTGTCCGATGCACACTAAAGATTGAATGCAAGGTACCCATTTTATATTGAGGTACCCTTGCATTGCTATTGACTGAAAAATTCAGATCAGCCAATAGGATAGGAGCTGCTTAAATCCTATTGGCTGATCTGATCAATATAAAACGAATACCTTGCATTCAATCTTCAGTGTGCGGTGGACGATTGCATGAAGAGGACTCCCATGTCAGATGACCGCACCACCTCTACTCCACACCGCCTCCACTCGGCACCACCTCCGCTCCACGCCGCCTCTGCTCCATGTCCGTGCCACTGGGATGAATATGAAAGATGGTCCTCCGCTGGAGAAAGATGGAGCTGCCGGGATGAAGACCTTTCATCTCCAGGAAGAAGATGGATTGCCAGACTTCAGCAATGGTGTGTACTGATTTTGGGGTTCGTCTTAGGAGTTTTTATTGTTTTTGTGGTGGATTGTTTTTCTTCAAGATTAGGGGGCATATTTATTAAGCAGCGTATGCTGCTGTTTCCGCATAAGCTTTCAGGCTCCCCAGAAATGTAAGTTAAGAAGCAGCGGTCTTAAGACCTCTGCTCCTTAACTCGCCCAACACCTCTGAGGTGGCGGACTACAATCATCCCGATCAGATACGATCGGGATTATTGACACCCCCTGCTAGCGGCTAATTGGCGTGAATATGCAGGGGGTGGCATTGTTCAAGCATTTCACAAGAAATTAATAAAGTTAATACTTTATTTTAGTAGTTACGATGTGGGGGGATGGCGATTTAGTGGTTATTAGGTAGTCGCAATGGGGGGACGGCGGTTTAGGGTTTAAAAAGGTTTATTTTAGTAGTCACAATGTGGGGTTCAGCGGTTTAGGGGTTAATACTTTATCATAACTACTAAAATAAAGTTAATACTTTATTTTAGTAGTTATGATTTTGGGGTGGTGGTTTAGGGGTTAATACTTTACTTTAGTAGTTATGATGTGGGGCGGTGGTTTATTTAGGTAGTCGTAATGTGTGGGGGGGTGACGGTTTAGGGGTTAATAGGTTTATTTTAGTAGTCACAATGTGGGTGGTTTAGGGGTTAATACTTTATTTTAGTAGTTATGATGTTGGGGCGGCATTTTAGGGGTTAATACTTTATTTTAGTAGTTATGATGTGGGGGGATGGTGGTTTAGTGATTATTAGAAAATGCAACTTATAATACATTTTGCAGTCTCAAAATTATTCAATCCCTTCATGCAGGGCCGTCTTTAATATTGACTGGACCCTGGGCGAAAATTTTCTTGGACCCCCCCCCATGCAATTTCACTCTCCACCCCAACATCCCAAAAAACAACTAAATCAACTTTTTTTTTTTAATTATTAGCCCAGCAGTGGATTATCCACTGCTGAGCTAATCATTTAAAAAAATGAAATGAATTGCAATATGTGAAACTGGACCTAAGCAGTACTAATAAGTAAATAAATATATAAATTCCTCCACTGTGGATTCATTTAATATTCTTTTGAATGTGATTCTGGTGTGAGGTTAGCTGGTTAAAGAGATTTAGGGCAGCCAACAGGAGCAAAGCAAGGTAAAGACTGAGGAGGAAGCATGGGGATGCGGTATAAGTTTACTGACTGGAACAGCAGAACTACTATGGGAAGCTGTAAAATCTGAGACAGAGAGAAAACAAAAACTATAAAAATAAACCTTACATTAATGTGTGAAGTATCAGCATGACACTATACATCAGCCACAGCAGCACATGTCACTTCTTTGCTAGGAACAAGTTCCCTCTCACCTTGCACTAGACAATGCTGCATGGGGAGGGGTGTGTGTGCACTCACTTATTCTTCCCACTGACACCTTTCTACAAAGCACTGTTCCCCTAACAAACTTCAGTTAGTTGATCTTAGGGCCACAGCAGAAAGAGCAGGGCAAAGGGGACCAGCAGACTGGATGCTGTCTGTCCAAGGCTGCATGTATACAGTGTGAGATGAGTCACACAGCCTCAAGACTGAAGAGAGCAGTGTGTGCAGTGGCACAGATGCTCAAATCCTCACGTGCCTGCAACTCCAGCTTTCTGCTGCATGCGCCTACAGTCCGCCCTACCCAGAAACAATCCCTACCACCAGAGCAGTTACCTGGTAACAGTGGTAACCCCAGTAGGACCTTTTATGATGCAGTGGGAATGGCTGGATGCCGAGTTAGGGCTTTGCATTCAGTGCTGCACAGTACTCATCTAAAACAGCACATGGCAATAGCTTGGCATATCACATGACACCGGCACGGTCTGGCACAGTTTAAAAAAAAATAAAATATATATATATATATATATAAGCAGAGTACTTTTGACTGTGACAGTATTAGGATGAATGTGTGTGTTCCCCATGTCAAATCAGCAGTCTGGTATGAACCATAAAAAAAAAATATATATATATATATATATATATATATATTTATTTTTTTTTAGGACTCTTGGGCCCCTCAACAGAAACTGGGCCCTGGGCAGCTGCCCCTTTTGCCCTGTGTTAAAGACGGTCCTGCCTTCATGGCAAGAATCTTTAGTACTTAGTAGAGCACCCTTTTGCTGTTATGTCCTGCTGCAAATGAGATGCACATTCAGACACCAGCTTCTGGCAGCGTTCCTGAGGAATATTAGCTTATTCCTCATAAGCAATGGCCTCCAGTTCAGTAATATTCTTGGGTTTGCATGCTGCAACCACCTTCTTCAAATGTCATCAGAGATTTCTATTGGGTTCAAGTCAAGTGATTGTGATGGCCACTGTATAATCTTCCAGGACTTCTTCTTCAACCAAGCCTTGGTGGAATCCCAAAAGTTCTGTGGCTTATTTATATGATTTTAAGCTGACTTTTCTTGTGTTTTTGGGTCAGTAGTGGTGTACGTCTTAGCGTTCTGGCATGGAAACCTTCTGCTTTTAGTACGTGCCTTACTGTGCACACTGAAACCTCAGGGCCTATTGCCACCAATTCTTGCTGCAGGCCATTTGCAGTCACTCAAGGGTTTTTCTAAACCTGCCTTCTCAGAAATCTGGTTGCAGCCATTGATAGCTTGCCATTTCTGCCATGTCCAGAAAGTGTAACCATTGTTCCTTCAACTTTAAACTTGCGATCTATGCTTCCAATGGTGTCTCTAGGAAAATTTGGTGCATTTGCTAACTTTTTGTATCCTGTTCTTTGTGAATATTGATGATCTCTTTTCTTAACTTTTTGCAGAGGTGTAACTAGAAACCACAGGGCCCAGGTGCAAGAATTTAAGAAGGCCCCCCCACCCCTCCCCCCTCCAAAAAAAGGTGAATTTAATACATATTTTTTTTTTACATTTAACACAGGAAAAAAATGTGAATCAGATTACATGTCTGCAAAAGGAGGTACCCTGTGCCCACAGTCTGAGAGATGGTCTGACCCCCTATTATTGTATATAGTGACACTGTTTAACCCACCAGTACTGTATATAGTGAGTTAGTGACACAGTCTGTAATCTGCCGGTGAGATGGCTGGCCTAACCCTACCCGCCCAGTACTTTATAAAGTGACCACAGTAGTCAGTAACATGGTGCACCCCCCATACTGTATTTAGTGGTACTGTATAGTGACACTGTTTACCTCCTGCCCCCCCCATGCTGTAGTAACAAGGTCTGTAATTTGCTGGTTCCACAAACATACACAAACACATATACATGCATAAATACACACACAGTCACATACATACACACACACCATACACACACACACACACATAAACACCAATGGGTAAAACAGACCCCTAAACTGCCAGTCCCCCACATTGCAACAACCTAAATTAAACTATTAACCCCTAACCCTAACACCCCCTAACTTTAAAAAAAATTAAATAGATCTAAATTAAATTTACAATTATTAACTAAATAATACATAGTTAAAGCTAAATACTTACCTGTGAAATAAAACCTAAGCTAGCTACAATATAATGAATAGTTATATTGTAGCTAGCTTAGGTTTTATTTTTATTTCACAGGTAAGTTTGTATTTATTTTAACTAGGTAGACTAGTTAGTAAATAGTTATTAACTATTTACTTACTGCCTTGTTAAAATAAATACAAACTTACCTGTGAAATGAAACCTAACCTGCCATACACTAAAACCTAACATTACAAAAAAAAAAAAAAAACTACCATTACAAAATATAAAAAACTACCATTACAAAAAAAGAAATTATTAAAAAAAAATAAAGATTATTCCTATTCGAATAACCTTTTTTAAAAAACAACCCAAAATAAAAAAGCCTAATCTAGAATAAACTACCAAGGGTCCTTAAAAGGGTCTTTTGGGGGGCCCTTTAAAGGGCCTTTTTTTAGGGCATTGCCCTGAGATAAACAGCTGTTTTGCTACAAAAAACACCCCCTAAAAATATACATTACACAAAATAAAAAACGAAATTATCCAAAATTAAAAAATAATTACACCTAATCTAACAGCCCTATCAAAATAAAAAAGCCCACCCAAAATAAAAAAAAACCTAGCCTACAATAAACCAATGGCCTTAAAAGGGCCTTTTGTGGGGCATTGCCCCAAAGATATAGTAACATAGTAACATAGTAGATGAGGTTGAATAAAGACCGAAGTCCATCGAGTTCAACCTATACAAATCTAAAATATATACAAAAAGCTCCAGTTAAGATTAAATAATCCCACTAAAAGGTGACCCATTTAAAACTAGCAATTATATCCATGAATTTTGTTTATAGACAGAAATGTATCCAAATAATTTTTAAATGTATCTAGGGTATTGGCATTCACTATCTCCTTTGGTAATGAGTTCCACAATTTTATTGCTCTTACAGTGAAAAAACGTTTCCGTTGCAGGAGATTAAATCTCCTTTCCTCCAACCTTAAATTGTGACCTCTGGTCACTAACATTTTTCTTGGAATAAACAGAGATTCTGCCATCTCTGTATATGGGCCTTGAATACATTTATATAAAGTACTCATGTCCCCTCTTAAGTGCCTTTTTTCTAAAGAAAACAGACCCAGTTTGGCTAGCCTCTCCTCATAGGTTAAATTCTCCAATCCCCTTATTAGCTTTGTGGCCCTTCTCTGGACTTTTTCTAGTTCTGCAATATCTTTTTTTGCGATTGGTCCCCAGAACTGCACTCCATACTCAAGGTGAGTTCTTACCAGGGCTTTATATAGTGACAGAATTATGCTTTCCCTTGAGTCAATGCCTCTTTTAATACATGCTAGTATCTTATTAGCCTTTGAAGCTGCTGCCCTGCATTGTGCACCCATCTTTAGCTTGTTATCTATTACTACCCCCAAATCCCTTTCCTCCTGTGTTTGGCTAAGTCTTGTCCCATTTAAATAATACGTTGCCTGCTTATTTTTACTTCCAAAATGTAGAACCTTGCATTTTCCCGTATTAAATCTCATTTTCCATTTACCTGCCCATACTTCTAATTTTTGCAGGTCCCTTTGTAACGAAAGTTCATCCTGCTCTGACCTAATAACCTTACTTAACTTAGTATCATCTGCAAAAATAGAGATGTAGCTATTTAATCCTAGCTCCAAGTCATTTATAAAAATATTAAAAAGAATAGGGCCTAGCACTGATCCCTGGGGTACTCCACTGATTACCTTTGTCCAATCTGAGTATGATCCATTTACTACTACTCGTTGCTCCCTATCTTTTATCCAGTTATTTATCCACAAACTAACATTTTCAGCTATTCCCAGTCTCCTAATTTTGTGCATTAATCTCTCATGTGGCACTGTATCAAACATCTTTGCAAAATCTAAGTATATCACATCAACTGATTCCCCTTTATCTATATTTTTACTCACTTCCTCATAGAATCTAATTAGATTAGTTTGACATGATCTATTTCTCCTAAAACCATGTTGATTAGAACTCATAATCTTGTTTACACGAATATGCTCATCAATATAATCCCTTATAATCCCTTCAAATATCTTCCCCACTATTGATGTCAGACTAACTGGTCTATAGCTTCCTGGATCATCCCTACTTCCCTTTTTGAAGAGTGGCACCATATCAGCTTTACGTCTATAACAGTGCTAAGTTCCCTTAACACCCTTGGGTGTATTCCATCTGGCCCTGTAGTTTTATTTACCTTAATATTATCCAATTTGTTCCTGATATCCTCTATACATAAACCAATTAATGGTATGGGCTGGCATGTTCTATTTTGTTCCAAAGTATCATCCAATGGTTCCTCTCTTGTGTATACTGAAGAAAAAAACTGGTTTAGTATCTCAGCCTTCTCCCTGTCACTGTTAATCATGCTACCCTCCCCACATTTTAATGTACCTATATTGTCTTTCTTAGATTTTTTGCTATTTATGTACTTAAAGAACCTTTTAGGGTTAGATTTAGAATCATTTGCAATTAATTTTTCATTTTCAATTTTGGCTAATTTAATTGCTTTTTTGCATGCTTTGTTACATTCCTTATAAATATGGAATTTTGAGTCTGTACTATTTATTTTGAATAATTTAAATGCCCTACGTTTTTTCCTAATTTCTCTTAACACATTTATATTCAGCCACATTGGCTTGGATTTTTTATTTTTATTTTTATAACCATATGGTATTTGTTGATATGTATATTTATTTAACAAAGTTTTAAATGTTATCCATTTATCCTCTGTATTTTTATTAGAGAATACTTTGTCCCAATTTATATTATTTAATGATTTCCTTAAATCATTGAATTTTGCTTTCTTAAAATTAAAAGTCTTGGTTAAACCTTTAAGACACTGCTTATGAAAAGAAATTTCAAATGTGACCATGTTATGATCGCTGTTACCCAAATGTTCTTTGACTTCTATGTTTGATATTATATCGGTATTATTTGATAGCACTAAATCCAATATAGCGTTACTCCTAGTTGGCTCCTCTATTAATTGTGACAAGAAGTTATCAGTGAGAACATTTATAAATCTATCCCCCTTAGCTGAATTACTAGTTTCATTGGCCCAGTTTATATCAGGGTAGTTAAAATCTCCCATAACTACAGCACTGTTATTAGCAGCCTTACCTATTTGTATTAGTAGTTGAGTTTCATCCAAGTCACTAATGTTGGGGGGCTTGTAGCATGTTCCTAGTAATATTTTTTTAAGATTTTTCCCCCCACTCTTTATTTCCACACACAGGGTCTCTACATTGTCACCTGTTTTACCTGTAAAAAAAAACACTAAGACCCCCCCAACAGTAAAACCCACCACACAAAATAAAAAACCTTATTCTAAAAAAACCTAAGCTGCCCATTGCCCTGAAAAGGGCATTTGTATGGACATTGCCCTTAAAAGGGCATTTAGCTCTTTTAGTGCCCAGTCCCTAAACTAAAAATAAAACCCATCCAATAAACCCTTAAAAAAGCCTAACACTAAACCCTTGATGATCCACTTACACTTTTTGAAGTCCCGCTTGAAGTCTCGTCCTGATTCAGGCGGCGAGAAGTCTTCATCTGATTTGCATAGCCAATAGAATTTAAGCAGCTCTCATTCTATTGGTTGATTCATCATCCAATAGACTTAGAGCTGCTTAAACCCTATTGGCTGGTTTGAGCAGCCAATAGGATTTTAGCAGCTCTAATTCCTATTGGCTGATTAAAATTTTTCAGCCAATAGGAATGCAAGGGACGCTCGCTTTTTAGCCAGAACGCAAAACTCGTAATACCAGTGCTATGGGAATCTCATTAAAAACGTAATTATTAAGGAGTGTGGTACTGACGTTGCGTTACAGGCTAAAAGGCTTGCGGTACAGCTATACCGACAAGACTTGTAATTGCTGCGTTAGGGAAAATTATGCGTTATGGGCCACAACGCTGCTATTTGACTCATAACGCAAAACTCGTAATCTAGGTGTTAGTTAGATTGATGTATATATAAATATATCTCCATATGTTAAGGCCTATGTATACCTATTTCAAATGAGGTTATGAGAGTAACTAGATGCCCAATTTTAAAAGACAGTGACCAAATAATAAGCCATGAATATATATATTTAAGTGTATTTGGTCCATTTACAAACTTAAGCTCATCCCTTTAAATAATTGAAAGATATAAATTCATCCCTTTAAATAAATGAAAGATATAAATTCTACAAAGACATACAAAAATATAAAGTAAAGAATTTTTTTATTTTTTTTTAAATGTAAGAGATGGTTCATCTTTATGGCACAACTCACCATCGCCATCTTGTGGCCAGTTAGTAAAAGTACAACCAGCTATACTTAACATTGGGTACATTATTTATTTGAAAAAGTTCATTAGTATTCATCCAATCACAGCGTTACAGATCTTCACACATCAGTGAATTAGGGCAGAGTTACAATTCAGGATAAATTGGGACACAGGACACCCACAAAGGATCTTACACTAATTTAAAGTGGGCTGAAAGCGCTGTAAAAAAATTCTCTGAAAGAGAACTTTAAATCCTGGTTGTACCCATTTTATATTTTAGATATCCTTGGAAACCTTTGCCTGTTTTTCCTGTGGACTAAGATATTCTGTGGGACTGGGTAGAGTGGGAACATACAGCTTGACTAGTAAAAAATCTTTACTTATGTTTAAGCAGTTATTGCATTTAAAGTCTTTATTGAGATAGGCATGATATAAATTATAAGCCCATCTATGCACTACCCCTATAATCTGGTTTATATTGTCTAGGAATCTAATATAGTCTGGTTTATATTGTCTAGGAATCTAATTCACCTAACAATACAAGAAATCCTTTCATAGATATTGTGTAGTTAATTTTTAGTTTGTTATAAGGAAAGCTCTGGGCGTTATGTTTAAATAGATGTTTAATTTAGTTATATTATATTCTCTAAGGCTGAGACTTGTTGAGGCATCATAAAGTTTTTTTGTTTTTTTTACTGGTTATTGGTATTCATCCTGAGTCTGACTAATGGCATTAAATTGTTACGTTCTCAGAAAATAATTTTAAGGGTAACATTGACTAAGATTGTATTAAATAACCAACGTTAGTAACGCATATTGCATGATTGGTTCATGCTGGTTTATTTTACCTTGTTATAGACTTCACTGTTAGATTTGTACCTATAGGGTTAAAAACTAAGAGAGATAGTATATTTGTATTTTATAGTGCGTCAGTGTTTGTTTTGTGTATAATTAAATGGCATATCGCTTGTTAATATCTTGTTTAATACATCTGTATATATTTATCCTAACTGAATCCTCTTTACTTCACAAATATAATTTGCTGTGTTTAAAAAGATATCACGTGATCATAACTACAGTAAAATAATACAAATATATGGGAGGTTACTGCTCATATAGTCATAAATAATAATGTAATCTAAGAAATATAACAGGATGGTGCAATAAAGTCACAGAGGGTAACAGTTGTTAGAGGGAATCCCCAAACAGAGATAAATAGCGACAAACCAATGCATCCCTGTGCGCATTTCAATGAGTCGCTGTGTGCAATATTATTAATAAATCCCTGCTTTAATAATTTTTAAAGTATTTTTTTTAAGGAATATTACAATAACTTAATAATACATTTGTTTGATACTGTCAATGCATATGGAATATGTATATGATTTAACATGGAATAATATCACCTATAACTAGTATTGTACAAAATGCTCGTGTTTATTCTGATTGTACCCTGTCAACTTGTCAAGTGGTTTCCAAAGACTCTTTTTTCAGATTACAAAAGAAAACAGGAAAAAAAAGGCTAATTTGCAGATTGCATAAGTGCTTACTTTAGCCTGACTCTGTTATGGCTTTCAAAAATCACTTAACAGCTACGGTGATTAACGTATGGATATCACATGGTAATTGTATCCAATAAATGGCAACCTTTATAGGGTTACGTCACAACCCAGAAGAAGCTCCAGGCGCCACAAGAGTGGAGTGAAACATGCACAGGGACGCATTGAAACACGCACAGGGACGCGTTGGTTTGTCGCTATTTATCTCTGTTTGGGGATTCCCTCTAACTGCTGCTACCCTCTGTGGCTTTAGTGCATCATCCAGAAAAGGAACTTTGCATGTGGATATTACAGGTATACAAGTGACCGGTGGCACCGGGGAAATCTCTGGCTGCGGTCCGCCTTCATGATCTGGAAGTGCAAATCCCTATGGGTCCGTGAGTGTGTTCACAATCATTTGCCTTTGTTGAGGGTATCATGTTTTGGCTGACCATGTATACAACGGGTGGTCTGTGGATCGTATAATAGTGCTTTTCCATCTGACTCACTATACGCTAATGCACCTATGCTAATCTGCATTTCCTTTTACTACTCTGCTCTCTTTGGAGAAGTCTTACGGCATTAACTGTTTTTTTACCTTTGTGGTGCACCACAGACATAATTTACTAACCGGTTATTACCTTGAGCCCATATCTTGATCTGGGGGATCCCATTACATGATGTTTTTAATGTTTATATTGTATTAATTAATAAATATGTTTAAATTGTTTTGTGCATAAAACTTTCTCTGTAGTGTTTTCTTATTTTTGATGTTGATATTTATATAGATACATAAGTGCTGGTTACCTAGACGCCTAGATCCCACTTATCTGGTGGGACCTACTCTTTTTTCTATTTTGTGTATTTTCTTTTCTTTATTAGTTTTTTTTTGGATTTATGTATATAACTAGTGTATATATTTTTCTGTACAGGTGACCTCAGCAGTGATTGTGGTGTGTCATGGGGAGTCGTTTAATGATGGGCCACATAATAACTCACGGATATCCCATAATACCATAATCACTTGTACTGGGCGGTACGTTACACGTATTGGTCACATCATTCTTGTGAACTCCTGGCATGGGATGCCATTGCGTCACTGAGGATTATGTGACACTGCCTTACCGCTTCATATTACACGACGATCGGGTCACTCACTGCACTTTGTTTGCTGCCGTGGCAACCCTATACACGCCCACTAGTTGTGTCGCGTCACGCCGGAGTCGGGGCGTTATGACGTCACTGAAGTGGGAAGCTACAACGCAGTTGATGCAGGATTTTAAGGTATATAAGGCAGGTAAAGGTGTTTGGGGTATATTGTTTTTAGGTTCACATTGTTGAGCCAAATTTTGACATTTGACAAAGGTATGGAGAGCACACCAAAACGTTATGCCCTTTTTACATTGAGGCAATAAATGCTACGTTTTATGATATAAGACCAGTGAGTGTCTTTTCTTGGAATGGAATATATATACATATACATATATTTATACACACACACACATAAACATATATATCATAGAGCTCTTTGTAGTTAAACACCTTGTCATATACCGTATACCTTTTAACCCTTGTAAAAAATGTTGAATATTTATAAAGTGTATATATGAGTGTAGCCATTTATTTTAATGTATTTATGTTGTGTTTTGGTCTTTAGTTGCACTAACTTGACAAGTGCAAATTTATTTTGTGCTTAAGCTAACGCTTTTACTTTCAACTTGTAATAAGTGTGTAAGTTAGCACGGTCAGGATATAGCTTATTGTGACTCCATCTAAAAATAGTGTGCCACTTGTAATCTGACATTTTGAGGTACATTTATCAAATGGTGGATGGACATGATTTGCTGTAGTGAATCATGTCCGCCCAACATCGCTAAATGCAGAGAGCATACGCTGTTGGCATTTAACATTGTACACGCATTTCTAGTAAAATCCTTGTGCAATGCTGCCCCCTGCACATTCGCAGCCAATCGGTGTCATTTATCCCAATCAATTTGGATCAGGATGATTGCTGCTCGCCATCTAAAAGGTGACGGACAAGTTAAGGAGCAGTAGTCTTACCACCGCTGCTTCTTAACTTAAGTTTCCGGCGAGCTGGAAACTTTGGGTAGATTGCAGCATCCGCTGCTTGGTAAATCTACCCCAATATGTTTGTTTGTATTTTATTCATAGTTGTTTTGAAGAGATATTGATATCAGATCACGTTTACAATAAACGTTCAGTGTTATACGGTGCCTGTCTGAACACTGCAGAGATCTCACACACAACTGCACAAGCACTGTTTAGGGAAAATAGCGGTGTAGGTTAAAGCTTATCCTTTTTTCCTACTTACATTCACCTAAATGACGAGTTTTGCATTTGTGTTTTAACGCTAAAAAAAAGTAATTTCAGCCTTAAAACAGCAACGCAACCAATACGAGTCTTGTCAGTATAGCTGTACCCAGAGGAGTACCTAGAAACCAAAGGGCCCAGGTGCACCCCCCCCACACAAAAAAAGTGAATTTGATACATATCTTCTTTTTTTTTTTTACATTTAACACAAATGTGAGTCAGAATACGTCTGCAAAAGGAGGTACCCTGTGCCCACAGTCTATGAGATGGTCTGACCCCCTATTACTGTATATAGTGACACTGTTTGACCCACCAGTACTGTATATAGTGAGTCAGTGACACAGTCTGTAATCTGCCGGTGAGATAGCTGGCCTGACCCTACTCCCCCCAGTACTTTACAAAGTGACCACAGTAGTCTGTGACATGGTCCAGCCCCCCTGTACTGTATATAGTGGTATATAGTGGTACTGTATAGACTGACACTGTTTACCCCCCGCCCCACCCCATGCTGTAGTAACTAGGTCTGTAATTTGCTGGTTCCACAAACATACACACACACACACACACATACATGCATGAATAAATACACACACAGTAACATACATACATACACACATACACACACATAAACACCAATGGGTAAAACAAAAACACTAACCCCTGTAGTAAGAGACACTAGTGAAGCATCATGTCACACTCACATGATATCAGTGCAGGCAGTGGCAGGTGGCCACCCTTGGGGGCTCAGTCGCAATTGTGACCTCTGCACCCCCTGTAGTTTCGCCCCTGGCTGTACCGCAAGCCTTTTAGCCTGTAAAGCAACGTTAGTCCCGCACTCAAAAAAATGACGTTTTCTATGTGATTCCCATAGCGCTGCCATTACGAGTTTTGCGGTGAGGCTAAAAAGCTTGCGCTACAACCTATACCGACACAATCCGTACCACCATCTGAGAGCAGTAGTTATGAGTTTTACACAAGAAAACTGTTACTTAAAACTCATAACTTAAGTGTTACAAAGTACACTTACACCCTTAAACTACCTTTTAAGCCCTAAACCGAGGCCCTCCCGCATTGCAAATACTATATTAAAGTTATAAACCCCAAATCTGCCGCTCCCGACATCGCCACCACTAAAAAAATGTATTAGCCCCTATTCCGCCACTCCCCGACATCGTCGCCACTATACTAAAGTTATTAGCCCCTATTCCCCCAACATTGCCCACACTATAATAAATATATAAACCCCTATTCCGCCGCTCCCCGACATCGCCGCCACTAAATAAAGTTTTTAACCCCTAAACCTCTGGCCTCCCACATCACTACCACTAAATAAACCTATTAACCCCTAAACTGCCAGCCCCCCACATCGCCAAAAACTAAATTAAACTATTAACCCCTAAACCTAACAACCCCCTTACTTTAAATTAAAATTACAAGATCCCTATCTTAAAATAAATAAAAACGTATCTGTGAAATAAAAAAATAAAAAAATTAAACAATAAATTAAAATAAGTATCAATTAAATGAATTAAATTACTCATTAAAAAACCTAACACTACTAAAAAATTTTAATCTACAGTTACAAAAAATTTAAAATACTAAATTAAAAAAATACTAAACTACAAATAACAAATGAAATTATCCAAAATAGAAACAATTAACCTAATCTAATAGCCCTATCAAAAGTAAAAATAGAGCTGATTTCTTTAGGGCAATGCCCTACAAAAGGCCCTTTAAAGGGCTATTGGTAGTTTATTATAGCTTAGGGTTCTTTTATTTTGGGGTGTTTTTTTTTTAAAAAACGGGGCATTATAATAGGAATCATTTTTATTATTTTGTATTATTCATTTTTTTCTTTTTGGGGTGTTCTTTTTTTTTGAATAGCCATTTTCTTTTATTTTTAATGGGCAGCAAAAGAGCTGAATGCCCTTTTAAGGGCAATGCCCATACAAATGCCCTTTCCAGGGCAATGGGTAGATTAGGTTTAACTTTATTTTTATTTTGTGGGTTTGGAGGGTGGGGTTTATATACTGTTAGGGGGTGTTTGTTTTTCTTTTTTAGAAAAAGAGCTGATTTTTTAGGGCAATGCCCCACAAAAGGCCCTTTTAAGGTTTTTTTTTTATTATTATTATTATTATTTTTTAAACAGGGTATTAGAATAGGAATAATTGTTATTGTTTTGGATACTTTTGTTTGTTATTTTTTGTAATGGTAGTTTTTTATTTTTTGTAATTGTATTGCTTTTTTTGTAATGTTGGGTGTTAGTGTTAGGCAGCTTAGGTTTTACTTTTATTTCACAGGTAAGTTTGTATTTATTTTAACTAGGTAGTTAGTAAATAGGTAATAACTAATTACTAACTAGTCTACCTTGTTAAAATAAATACAAACTTACCTGTGAAATAAAAACCTTAGCTAGCTACAATATAACTATTACTTATATTGTAGCTAGTTTAGGTTTTATTTTTATTTCACAGGTAAGTTTGTATTTAGCTTTAAATAGGTGTTATTTAGTTAATAATTGTAACTTTAATTTAGGTCTATTTTAATTATGTTAAAGTTAGGGGGTGTTAGGTTTAGGGTTAGGGTTACGGTTATAGTTAGTTTTAGGGTTACGGTTAGGTTTAGGGGTTTATATAGTTTAATTTAGGTTGTTGTGATTTGGGGGACTGGCTGTTTAGGGGTTAATATGTTTATTAGTGGTAGTGATGTGGGAGGCCAGAGGTTTAGGGGTTAATAACTTTATTTAGTGGGGGGATGTTGAGGAGCGGTAGAATAGGGGTTAATATCTTTATTATAGTGTGGGTGATGTTGGGGTGAGGGGGAATAGGGGTTAATAACTTTAGTATAGTGGCGGTGAAATAGGGAGCGGCAGATTAAGGGTTAATAGATTTATTTAGGTGGCGGTGATTTCAGGAGCAGTAGATTAGGGGTTAATACGTTTATGTAGGTGTTGGTGATGTTGGGTGCAGCATTTTAGGGGTGTTTAGACATGGGGTTTATGTTAGGGTGTTAGGTTTAAACGTAACTTTTTTTACCTATAGACATCAATGGGGCTGCGTTACGGAGCTTTTCATTCCACAATCGCAGGTGTTACGTTTTTTTCTAACACTCTCCCCCTATTGATGTCTATGGGGAAAGCATGCATGAGCACATCAAATCAGTGCTTGTATTTTGTGCGGCATGGAGTGCAACGCAACCATATCGCACGCTCACGGCGGCTTTTCAAAAACTCGTAATGGCAGTGATATGGAGGGTGAAACAACGCATATTTTGTTGCATTCATTTCCCACCCTCTATAGCGCAAAACTTGTAGTCTAGGTGATTGTGAATAAAGCTTCTCAGTCTTGTCCATATACTTTACAGCAATACCATGCAACTCTAAAATGTGTTCAGTGGTCTGATAATATCACATACCTGATTTATTTTTATGCTTTATGTAGTTTAACCTTAATATTAACTGTACCTGCCACTGTCTGAATTCCGCCTTCTGATGACCGGTATCCTTAATGTCAGAGAGCATTGCATGTAATGCATGAGCTAATGCATAGACAGCTGTATAAATGCTGTACGTTACCCTGAAGTTCTGAACATCATACTCATGGAGAGGAATATCCCTCAGCGTTTCATTCCCTGTACATGGTTTAAGCCATAATCCTGAGCCATTAGAGGAATCAACTGGGTCGCACAAAAAAGACCTGGACCATGCACTTTTAAATCTGTAATCATTCGGATACTTCTGCGGAGTTGCGCTATACATAAAATCTCTTAAACCTGGGATATTTATTTTCCTGAGGGAAACTGCCAGAGAGCCATTAAATGTCAGCATTGTTTCTGTAGTTGCATATAATTCAGGGGACAATGTCATCATACCTGTGATAATCCAAACTACTGCGTTTATTTTTATATCAGCCAGCAATCGTACAAATGCTTGAAAATACTCAGCATATGTGTAGAGTATAACCACATTGGCTGTAGATATTGATATCTCATCTGAAAGATTATATACATCTGTAATTGACATAACAGCCACATTAATTAATCGCTTCATATATGCTACACAGTAACCGCTGTTGAGGAGAAGTTCCTTCAGTTCTAGGCTTCCTTTTAGGCTGTTGTCATCATCGGAAGCTACAATCCCCACCCAAGTCCAGCCAAAGTGCTGTAGGATCTTTACAATGGCACCATATTGGTTACGTTCATTAGGAACCGTTCTATAGAAAAATGGAAACTGCTGCTTATCATCAAAGACTGAATCCATGGCTCCATAGCTGACCTGTGGACACCAGGTGCATATTGTAAGATTTCCATTGCGATATATTAAGAAATAGTCTGGACAAATACTGATGGTAACAGACTTAAAAGGTCATTAAATAAAAAATTAAACTAGTAATGAACCTTTATATCAGAAAATAATGTTGTTATGAAAACTGCAAAACTTTGTCAAATTAGCATATTTTTATGTTTTTCTTTGCTAACCAATCATAAACTAGTACACAGAAATAGCATGAACTCTGTTTGCACACGTGAAGTCAAAGAAAGAGACTTGGGTAGCCTGCCCTCTTCTCTTCCCTTAAGGTGGTTTAGCACTGATTCAGCTTAGTTAGCAATAATGTAACAGCTATTTAAACAGGCAGACTTATATATATATATAAAGCAAAGGAGGATGGTAGAAGCACTCCTGGTAAGTTGTAAAGGCCCAAAACCGGCCCGTGGTGCCCCGGGTGCGCTCCAAGTATAATACAAATCAGCAAAGTAAGGGAGTCACTCACAAGGTCTTGTAGTTAAGAACAAAGTCTTTATTGACGTTTCGGGGTTGCCCTCGTTTTCAAAATAGGCATACAAAAACAGACAAGTAGTTACCCCCTATATACCCATGCTAATCATCTAACACCCGTCAGCTGATCACGGCCGTGACTGGAGTCACGTGACAACATTGCCGTGGCAACCGGACGCCAACCGCAAACAGCTGGTGTAATAAAAACAGAAACACAGCTGCTATATATTAACTTGTGCCAAGTTAAAGACAAAATGCAGAATCTATTAACATAGGATAGCGGGTGTGTCTTATTAATTAACAACAGGCGTGCTACTTACTAAATACAAAATACAATGCAAGTTCAATTAGTAATCAGTTGGCTACTAGACAATTAAATGCTCACAGGTTATTTAAATAATATAAGACGAACCATTATAGAGTCTTAGTATAGACATCTATTGTGAGCAAATATGTGAATAAAGGCAGTCAACAACTCATTTAAAGGGTGACGGGCTGAAAGTCATGGGCAGTATGATCCACAATTTTACAATATCTTGGTTAATGAATACAGGCAAAAAAGCAAACCGCATACATAAATCTTAACCCACGTAAACACAAAGTTGCATGCAAAGTAAGGAGTAGTGTTATGCTAACCCGTACATCAGACAAATATTCTGTATAAAGAATATACATAATAAATAATCAGTACAAAGAAACTGGCCATGCATAAAAAGCACATAAGGTGTGAAATAGGTGATAAAACTAAATAAAACTAAATATCACAGTCAAATATGTATGTACGTGTCACTGGCAACATAGTCCTTGAATCATGTGGCTTGTGGTGGAAGCAATATTCTAAACATACCAAGCTGCAATAAAATTGTTACAAAAATGTTTACAAAAAATCTTTACAAAAAATCTTACAAAAATTTGTAAACACTAAGTTGCATGCATATTAAGGAGCAACTGTATGATTCATAGTTGGCAATTTACTAGCCTTTATAGGCAACAATGCCAGTCCAAGTGTACATTAAGTCCCCTGGGTGTCATTGACCCCAGGTCGAAGATCCACCTCGATTCTCTTTGGAGGAGGATTTTGGCCCTATCCCCTCCCCTAGAAAGAGGGGGGGACATGGTTGATGATGATGTACTTAAGGTCAGATACCTTGTGGCCTGCTTCTAAAAAATGCCTGGCTACCGGCTGGTCAGAGGATCCTTTTTTAATGGCAGTCCGTATTGCTGACCGGTGGTTAGCCATCCTCGTCCATAGGTCGACCACCGTTTTGCCCACATAGAACATCCCACAGACACAATGTAGTAGGTACACTATAAGCATGTGGTACAGGTAACCCTGTGCTGGATTTTATATTTTTTTGTTGAATAGGGGTGACTAAAGTGGTTGCCCGTGCTGTGTCCCTCACATGTGGTACAGCCAAGGCATCTAAAACATCCTGGTTTGTTTTTTAGCCAAGTCTCATTGCTATAGGGATTGTGCCCTGCAGTATCCAATCCGAGGTGGAGGCATGTTCTTGAAGGGTAGGTCTTTATCCGTTGTGAGCAGGTTCCAGTTGTCCCACAGCACTCCTGCGATGCCCTCTTTACCTGTGGTGTATGTGGTCGTGAAGGTCGATTTCTTATCTTTCTACTTATTCTTTATCTTGTAGAGTAGTTCCCTTTGTGTATCCTCCATTGCTTGTTCTTTACTCTCCTTCAGGCTACCTCTGTGTTAACCCCTTTGTATGAACCTGTGCTCCATTTCTATCATCTGTGAATTTCTCCATTCAATACAGGTATTGTTCCTTGTCACCCTTTTGAATTGGGAAGTCGGTAGTGCTCTCTTTAGGCTTGGAGGGTGGCAGCTTGAGGCATATAGAAGAGAGTTCTTGTCTTTGGGCTTGCTGAAGAGGGTTGTGATTAATGTTTCACCCTGTCTCATGATTCTTATGTCTAAGAAATCCACGGATTCTCTGTCGTAAGTCATCTTGAATTTCACAGTGGGGTGGACACCATTTAATTCCTCAAACCACTGTAGTATACCTTCTTCTGTGCCTTGCCATATTAAAAGCAGATCGTCTATGTACCGTTTGAATTCTGGTGTCATGAAATAGATCAGTCCCTCCATTTTCCAATTCAGCCATGAATAAGTTGGCATATGATGGGGCCATATTCGACCCCATAACCGTGCCTGCTGTTTGTAGATAGAATGTACGTTCATAGCGAAAATAGTTAAGTTCCAAGCATACTCTTAACATTTCACATACTGCTTCTGCTGGAGGACCAATGTAGGGATATATGGCCAGTTGTCTTCTGGTAGCTGCTATACCCTCCTGATGTTGTATGACGGTATAAAGACTGGTCCAATGTGACCAGTGATGTTTCATCTGTCAATGGGGGTAACTCCAATAGTAATTGAATCATGGCTGCTGAATCCAAAAGAAAGGAAGGTATATTTCTGACTATTGGTTGTAGTATGCTGTCCACATATGTGGAAATAGGTTGTAGCAGGGATCCAATGGCAGAGACAATTGGTCTTCCTGGAGGATCCGTAAGGCTTTTATGCACTTTAGGCAGCATATAGAGTACTGGTGCCCTTGGGAAAGCTGTTGTCATATATTCCTTTGTATCCTTATCAATGAAATTCTGGTCATGTAGTTGCTGTATTAGCTCATCCACCAGGTTTTTTAATTTCTTCGTCGGATCTCCCCTGAGAGTGTTGTAGGTGTCTGTATCGTCCAGTTGTCTCATTACTTCTTTTTTGTAGTTGTTGTAGTCCTGTATGACGACAGCCCCACCTTTATCCGCTTCTCTCAGAACGATGCTGTTGTCATTCTGTAGGTCCCTTAGTGCTTGTTTTTCTTTATATGTTAGGTTATGCCTGTATTGGGTAGGGGTTTTACAACCCTCCTCGCTTGTCTGCCATAGCAGTCTAGAAAATGTTTTAATGGAGGGATTGTTGCTGTTCAGATCATAGGTGCTCTTTTTCTTCAGGGCAGGTGTGGATTCTTCATTGGTGGATGTCTGGAAGTGTTCTTTGAGTCTAAGTGAGAGGGTAAAATGCTGTACATCCACATATAGGTTGAAGGGGTCAGTGTTAGTAGTAGGAATGAAAGATAGACCCTTAATCAAGGACACTCCTCTCGTCTTCTGTGAGTATGTGTCCGCTAAGGTTGATGATCAGCTCCTCATATACCTTCCTCTCCTGGGTAGTCTTGGTGGTCTGCCTGTAGCCCCCCCCTCCGGGTATGGGTCCTCTGCCTCCCCCATTTTTTGAGCGTGTTTGCATGCCACTTTGTTGTTCCATCGTGTCAGTTGGTGCCCTGCTGGTGTTGTCTGAATCCAAACTGTTTCCAGAGCTGTCCACCGTACCCATTGGTCTTGTACGGTTGTACCTTTGTCGCCAGGGTCTATTCGCTCTGTACACGCTTCTTTCATCTGGGCTCATCTACCACCAGAACACACTCTTATTCTTATAATCCTGTGTAACATCTTCCAGTTTTCTATTCTTGAATGTTATTAGGTCATTTTCAGATTTATCAACCTCTTCATTAAGTTTATTCAGCCAATTTTGGTCAGTACCCGTTTCAAGTCTACTTAGGTGCAGTGTTTCATATGCCCTTGTTTCATTTCTATTTATTTCTAGTAGTCTTGTAATCTCCTCAATCACAAGGAGAATTTAGTCGAGTGAGCATTTGTTCATAATGTTACACCATTTTAAACAAAATGCAGGATTATTCCTCCCTATAGTCGGTGTATTCCTTATTCTAAATCCCTGGGGGATGAATTTCTTACGATGGTATTCCGACAAGTATGTAGAATGAAGTATTAAATCTTTTTCTTTCTTTTTCAATTTTGCAAGTTTTGCATATATATGACTGGTTTGCTCCATTGTTGCCCTTGTCGGTAATATGGCAAATCTGATTCTAGAGGCGCCCTCATCAGTAAAGAAGAATTCCTCTGCCCCCTGTATTATCTCCGCATCCGTCATGTCAGATTCAATGTCTTGTTCCATAGTGTTTTTTTTTTTTGCATACAGTGTATGCTAGAGAACAGCTTGTGTAGCAAAAAGCTTATAGTGAAAAGAAATGTAATAGCAGGGCTATAGGTCCTCAAAAGTCTGGGTGCTGCCACAGTAAATATTTAGCAAAGGAGTATGGTAGAAGCACTCCTGGTGGTAAATTGTAAAGTCCCAAAACCAGCCCGTGGTGCCCTGGGTGCACTCCAAGTATAATACAAATCAGCAAAGTAAGGGAGTTACTCACAGGGTCTTGTAGTTAAGAACAGAGTCTTTATTGACGTTTTGGGGTTGCCCCGTTTTCAAAATAGGCATACAAAAACAGACAAGTACTTACCCCCTATATAGCCATTCTAATCATCTAACACCCATCAGCTGATCATGGCCGTGACCGGAGTCACGTGCCAACATTGCCATGGTAACCGGACGCCAAACCGCAAACAGCTGGTGTAATAAAAACAGAAACACAGCTGCTACGTATTAACTTGGGCCACGTTAAAGACATAATGCAGAATCTATTAACATAGGATAGCGGGTGTGTCTTATTAATTAACAACAGGCGTGCTACTTTCTAAATACAAAATACAATGCAAGTTCAATTAGTAATCAGTTGGCTACTAGACAATTAAATGCTCACAGGTTATTTAAATAATATAAGACGAACCATTAAAGAGTCTATGTATCTATGTGAGCAAATATGTGAATAAAGGCAGTCAACAACTCATTTAAAGGGTGACGGGCTGAAAGTCATGGGCATTATGATCCACAATTTTACCCGGACTTTTGAGGACCTATAGTCCTGCTATTACATTTCTTTTCACAATAAGCTTTTTGCTACACAAGCTGTTCTCTAGCATACACTGTATGCAAAAAAAACACTATGGAACAAGACATGAAATCTGACATGATGGATGTGGAGATAATACAGGGGGCAGAGGATGTCTTCTTTACTGAAGAGGATGCCTCTAGAATCAGATTTGCCACATTACCAACAAGGGCAACAATGGAGCAAACCAGTGATATATATGCAAAACTTGCAAAATTGAAAAAGAAAGAAAAAGATTTAATACTTCATGCTACATACTTGTCGGAATACCATCGCAAGAAATTCATCATCCGGGGATTTAGAATAAGGAATACACTGACTATAGGGAGGAATAATCCTGCATTTTGTTTAAAATTGTGTAACATTATGACCAAATTCTCCTTGTGATTGAGGAGGTTACAAGACTACTAGAAATAAATAGAAACAAAACAAGGGCATATGAAACACTGCACCTAAGTAGACTGGAAACGGATACTGACCAAAATTGGCCAAATAAACTTAAGGAAGAGGTTGATAAATATGAAAATTACCTAATAACATTCAAGAATAGAAAACTGGAAGATGTTACACAGGATTATAAGAATAAGAGTGTATACCGGTAGCAGATGAGCCCAGATGAAAGAAGCATGTACAGAGCGAATAGACCCTGGCAACAAAGGTACAACCGTACAAGAACATTGGGTACGGTGGACAGCTCTGGAAACAGTTCGAATTCGGACAACACCAACAGGGCACCAACTGACATGATGGAACAACAAAGTGGTATGCAAATACGCTCAAAAAATGGGGGAGGCAGAGGACCCATACCCAGAGTGGGGGCTACAGGCAGACCACCAAGACTACCCAGGAGAGGAAGGTATATGAGGAGCTGATCATCAACCTTAGCGGACACATACTCACAGAAGACGAGAGGAGTGTCCTTAATAAGGGTCTTTCTTTCATTCCTGCTACTAACCCTGACCCCTTCAACCTATATGTGGATGTACAGCATTTTACCCGCTCACTTAGACTCAAAGAACACTTCCAGACATCCACCAATGAAAAATCCACACCTGCCCTGAAGAAAAAGAGCACCTATGATCTGAACAGCAACAATCCCTCCATTAAAACATTTTCTAGATTGCTATGGCAGACAAGCAAGGAGGGTTGTAAAACCCCTACCCAATACAGGCATAACCTAACATTTATCGAAAAACAAGCACTAAGTGACCTACGGAATGACAACAGCATCGTTCTGAGAGTAGCGGATAAAGGTGGGGCTATCGTCATACAGGACTACAACGACTACAAAAAAGAAGTAATGAGACAACTGGATGATACAGACACCTACAACACTCTCAGGGGAGATCCGACGAAGAAATTAAAAAACCTGGTGGATGAGCTAATACAGCAACTACATGGCCAGAATTTCATTGATAAGGATACAAAGGAGTATATGACAACAGCTTTCCCAAGGACACTGGTACTCTATATGCTGCCTAAAGTGCATAAAAGCCTTACGGATTCTCCAGGAAGACCAATTGTCTCCGTCATTGGATCCTTGCTACAACCTATTTCCACATATGTGGACAGCATACTACAACCAATAGTCAGAAATATACCTTCCTTTCTTTTGGATTCAGCAGCCATGATTCAATTACTATTGGAGTTACCCCCATTGACAGATGAAACATTACTGGTCACATTGGATGTGACCAGTCTTTATACTGTCATACCACATCAGGAGGGTATAGCAGCTACCAGAAGATAACTGGCCAGATATCCCTACATTGGTCCTCCAGCAGAAGCAGTATGTGAAATATTAAGAGTATGCTTGGAACTTAACTATTTTCGCTATCAACGTACATTCTATCTACAAACAGCAGGCACGGCTATGGGGTCAAATATGGCCCCATCATATGCCAACTTATTCATGGCTGAATTGAAAAATGGAGGGACTGATCTTTTTCATGACACCAGAATCCTACTATTCAAACGGTACATAGACAATCTGTTTTTAATATGGCAAGGCACAGAAGAAGGTCTACTACAGTGGTTTGAGGAATTAAATGGTGTCCATCCCACTGTGAAATTCAAGATGACTTACGACAGAGAATCGGTGGATTTCTTAGACATAAGAATCATGAGACAGGGGGAAACATTAATCACAACCCTCTTCAGCAAGCCCACAGACAAGAACTCTCTTCTATATGCCTCAATCTGCCACCCTCCAAGCCTAAAGAGAGCACTACCGACTTCCCAATTCAAAAGGGTGACAAGGAACAATACCTGTATTGAACGGAGAAATGAACAGATCATAGAAATGGAGCACAGGTTCATACAAAGGGGTTAACACAGAAGTAGCCTGAAGGAGAGTAAAGAACAAGCAATGGAGGAAACACAAAGGGAACTACTCTACAAGATAAAGAATAAGTAGAAAGATAACAAATTGACCTTCACAACCACATACACCACCGGTAAAGAGGGCATCGCAGGAGCGCTGCGTGACAACTGGAACCTACTCACAACGTGTAAAGACCTACCCTTCAAGAACATGCCCCCACCTCAGATTGGATACTGCAGGGCACAATCCCTCAGAGACCAACTGATTAAAATGGATCCTATCAAATGCTATAGCAATGAGACTTGGCTAAAAAACAAACCAGGATGTTTTAGATGCCTTGGCTGTACCACATGTGAGGGACACAGCACGGGCAACCACTTTAGTCACCCCTATTCAACAAAAAAATATAAAATCCAGCACAGGGTTACCTGTACCACATGCTTATAGTGTACCTACTACATTGTGTTTGTGGGATGTTCTATGTGGGCAAAACGGTGGTCGACCTATGGACGAGGATGGCTAACCACCGGTCAGCAATACGGACTGCCATTAAAAAAGGATCCTCTGACCAGCCGGTAGCCAGGCATTTTCTAGAAGCGGGCCACAAGGTATCTGAGCTTAAGTACATCATCATCGACCATGTCCCCCCTCTTTCTAGGGGAGGGGATAGGGCCAAAATCCTCCTCCAAAGAGAATCGAGGTGGATCTTCTACCTGGGGACAATGACACCCAGGGGACTTAATGTACACTTGGACTGGCATTGTTCCCTATAAAGGCTAGTAAATTGCCAACTATGAATCATACGGTTGCTCCTTAATATGCATGCAACTTGGTGTTTACATATTTTTGTAAGATTTTCTGTAAAGATTTTTTGTAAACATTTTTGTAACACTTTGATTGCAGCTTGGTATGTTTAGAACATAGCTTCCACCACAAGCCACATGATTCAGGGACTATGTTGCCAGTGACACATACTTACATATTTGACAGTGATATTTAGTTTTATTTAGTTTTATCACCTATTTCACACCTTATGTGCTTTTTATGCCTGGCCAGTATCTTTGAACTGATTATTTATTATGTATATTCTTTATACAGAATATTTGTCTGATGTACGGGTTAGCATAACACTACTCCTTACTTTGCATGCAACTTTGTGTTTACGTGGGTTTTGTTTTATGTATGCGGTTCCATTTTTTGCCTGTATTCGTTAACCAAGATATTGTAAAATGGTGGATCATACTGCCCATGACTTTCACCCTTTGACCGTCACCCTTTAAATGAGTTGTTGACTGCCTTTATTCACATATTTGCTCAGTCACAATAGATGTCTATAGACTATATAATGGTTCATCTTATATTATTTAAATAACCTGTGAGCATTTAATTGTCTAGTAGTCAACTGATTACTAATTGAATTTGCATTGTATTTTGTATTTAGTAAGTAGCACGCCTGTTGTTAATTAATAAGACACACCCGCTATCCTATGTTAATAGATTCTGCATTATGTCTTTAACGTGGCCCAAGTTAATACATAGCAGCTGTCTTTCTGTTTTTATTACACCAGCTGTTTGCAGTTGGCGTCCGGTTGCCACGGCAACATTGTCACGTGACTCTGGTCACGGTCGTGATCAGCTGACGGGTGTTAGATGATTAGCATGGGTATATAGGGGGTAAGTACTTGTCTGTTTTTGTATGCCTATTTTGAAAATGGGGGCAACCCCGAAACGTCAATAAAGACTTTGTTCTTAACTACAAGACCCTGTGAGTGACTCCCTTACTTTGCTGATTTATATATATATATATATATATATATATATATATATATAGAGAGAGAGAGAGAGAGAGAGAGAGAGAGTACTATAAATATGCACTCACTGGGTTTAAAACACAACACTCTTTATTATGTAGTGACGTTACGGGGCATTCACCCCTTCCTCAGATGTGAATGCCCCGAAACATCACTACATAATCAAGAGTGTTGTGTTTTAAACCCAGTGAGTGCATATTTATAGTACTTTATATGAAGATTTATGCACCCTGGTCTTGGGACTTTGACGAGTGGGAGTACGCTATCCTGTGTTTATATATATATATATATATATATATATATATATATATATATATATATATATAGATAGATAGATAGATAGATAGATAGATAGATAGATAGATAGATAGATAGATAGATAACTTTCTAATTCCCATCTTATAGCTAAATATAAATAAATATATATATTTAGATTTTTTGTTTTAGCAAAGTTTTACTGACCAGCCATATATGTTTTCGATCTCTTCATTAAAGGGACACTAAACCCAAAATATTTCTTTCAGGATTCAGGTAGAGAATACAATTTTATACAACATTCAAATTTACTTCTTTTTTCTAATTTGCTTAATTCTTTAGATATTCTTTGATGCAGAATAGCAATGCACATGGGTAAGCCAATCACACGAAGCATCTATGTGCAGCCACTAATCATCATCTACTAAGTCTATCTAGATATGTTTTTCAGCAAAGGATATAAAGAGAGGGACGCAAAATAGATAATAGAAGTAAAATAGAAAGTTGTTAAAAAATTGCAGGCTCTTTCTAAATCATGAAAGAATACAAAATTGGGTTTCATGCCCCTTTAAGATACATACAGAAAATATGTACACACAATATAAAAAAAAACAATTTTCAGAACAAAATGGCTTCTTCAGGCAAAAGTCAGTATTTAGCGTGACCTCCCTTGGCACTAAGCACATCTTGAGCCCTTTTGGGGAGACTGTCCTGAAGTTTTCTGAAGTAATCTTCTGGTGTATTATACCAGGGTTCTTTCAGCACTTCCCAGAGTTCTTCTTTAGATTTAGGTTGTATTTTATTTATTTCTCTGTCCAGTTGATCCCATACAGCATCTATAATACTCAATGAATTAAACTCATACCAAATGTGTATGTTATACTCAAGCATGTCTTGCACACACCTGGTGTAATAGACCTTTTTACAGCAGTAATTTTGTCATGAAATAGTAGAACAAATACAGGTGTTAGCAATGCCATTAATTAGGGTTCCATTCCATTTATGTTTATGAGAGCCAGGTTCCTGCTATTGCTCAAGTGTAAGGGAGGTCACACTAAATACTTGCCACTTTAGCCTATAGAAGCTGTATTTTCTATTTATTTGTTTCTGTTTTTTTAATATTGCATACAAATATCCTGTATTTTCTGGTTGTATTCTAATATAGAGAATGAGAAGGTCATTTTACCACTATAATATATATAGGGTTATTATACCATTGCTAAAATAACAAATCAAAATGGTATATACTGTATTATACATACACACAATAATATTCACAACTAAATAATTTTGTATTCTCACTGCTATTGCAAAGAATTATATTCCTATCATGATTGTTGATGCAAAACTGATAATTCACCTTAAAAGAGCAAATGACTAAAAACGAAGAGACAAGAGAGGAGGATAACAACAGATCACAGAAAATTAGCTAAAAGTACTAACCCAATCCTCACCAGAAGAAAGAAAAAAGCCCACTTTTCAGATATACTTTACAGCAAAAGGAAGCAAAACAAATAATGTATATTGCAATAATGTTTCACTTTCAGTAATTAAATATTTTCAGCTAGAATACAAATGAAGGGCACAAATATTAGTGCTGTTGCTAACTGCACTCAAGTTGAATCTGTAGTGCTCCTATTCTTACTTAAGGCGTTTCAAGTTAAAAGTAAACTGTTAGCACAGAGCATCAGGCGTGCTAACATCTAGTGGTCAAATAGCCAGGCAGCGCTAACTCCCTTCCCGCATAGGCTTCTATGAAGAATGCTAAAAAAAGCCTCTTGTGGCCCAAATGTACACTAGGGCGACTGCGCTAAAGCTGAAGGTTTGTTAAGAAATAATCCAAATTCTTTTGTTCTTCACTTACAAGTGCTTTTCAGCCAATTTTTCCAAAGCCTGCCACCCCAAAGTCAGCGTGATGCTGACCAAGCTGCTCTGCTTGAGGGGCGGCTGTCTTGGAACTGCAGAGCAAATAGACCAGGTCCTGCTGGAGGAGACACATCTCTTCCCGGTGATATCAAAGGACCAAGTGGTGGCCCGGAGCCCAGTTAGACTCTGCACAGAGTACGTGGGGACAGCCGGAGGAAGATAGGTGCAGGAAGTATCACTTTTGCCATTTTTACATGAGAGACAGATGCTGGCATAAGAAGTAAGTAAGATTGATACACATCCCGATAATTATAATGTAGATTCAAACAAATGACCAGAGGCTGGGAGTAGGGGGGCAAAAAAGCTGTGGCTCGGAGCGAGCTAGAGTTTTTTTATATCACTTCCGCATATATCAGCTTCACCCTAGTAAATTAGGATATCTTTATATGCAGCTGGTATAATGCAGCAGCCGGCAGACCTAGGGGCCAGTAAATTTAATGTAGGGACTATAAGCTCTTTATACTTAGTGCACAAAGTTTAGGAGGTGACTGTATGTGGGTAACAAAATTCACCTGCACATCATTCTGGAATATTAGCTATTGTATTTAATGGAAATCAAAAGCTATAAGCAAAATCTTTAACTCATACATCCTCAGCTTACTTGTATGCCTTTAAGAAACGTTAAACTCAAAATGTAATTATAAAAGGTTTAAATAAGCCACCATGTTTCTTTAATGCACCTGGAGTCTGGGACACTTTGTTTTCTAAAAAAGAGCCAGGACTGCATCAATATAGGAGCAATAGGAGCTAGATGTAGAATTGCTCTAACTTACATTGTGTCTTAGTGTTTGTGTGTATTGGGGGCCGATTTATGAAAGTATGCTGTCGAAATTTAACATTGCACAAGCAGTGAACTGCTTGTGCAATGCCACCCCCTGCAGATTTGCTGCCAATCAGCCGCTAGCAGGGGATGTCAATCAACCCGATCGTATGTAGTGGAAAAGTTAAGTCTCTGGCCCCTATTTAAGAAAGTCTGGTGGACCATTAGGAGCTGCATAGATAGGCCCCTCTGTGTTAGTGCCTCTGTGTATGTATAGTGCCTTTGTGTATGTGTTAGTACAATTGTGTATGTGTTAGTGCAATTGTGTATGTGTTAGTGCAATTGTGTATATGTTAGTGCCTGTGTTAGTGTCTCTGTGTAACTGTCTTTGTGTTTATGTTAGTGTGTGTCTGTATTAGTGTCTCTGGGTGTCTGTTTGTATGTACTGTAAATGTTAGTGTTTTGTGTGTGTGTCTTACTGTGTAGGATTGTGTTAGTGTGTATGTATTAGTGTGTGTGTGTATGTCTGTTAGTGTTTCTCTGTGTCTGTTTGTGTATGTGTTAGTGTGTATGTGTGTATGTATTAGTGTGTGTGTGTATGTCTGTTTGTGTATGTGTTAGTGTGTGTATGTGTTAGTGTGTATGTGTATTAGTGTTTCTCTGTGTTAGTGTGTGTCTGTATTAGTGTGTGTGTGTATGTCTGTTAGTGTTTCTCTGTGTCTGTTTGTGTATGTGTTAGTGTGTATGTGTATTAGTGTTTCTCTGTGTTAGTGTGTGTATGTGTTAGTGTGTGTGTGTATGTCTGTTAGTGTTTCTCTGTGTCTGTTTGTGTATGTGTTAGTGTGTATGTGTATTAGTGTTTCTCTGTGTTAGTGTGTGTATGTGTTAGTGTCTCTGGGCAAAATTACAAGTTGTGCGGTACGGCTATACCACTGAAAAATTGGCCTTTGCACACGGAACATGCATTTCGCACTCAAAAAATAGATTTTAGTGTGGAATTTTCATTGCGCCGTATTACAAGTTGTTCTATCAAGCTATTACCCTAGCGTTATAGCCTATACCATTCTGATCCATTCCGCGTTCAGAAACCAGTAGTTATGGATTTTGCGAAACAAAAATGTTTCAGAAAACTCATAACAAAAATGTTACAAAGTACACTAACACCCATAAACTACCTATTAAGCCCTAAACCGCTATCCCCCCACATCGCAAATAATATAATAAACCTATTAACCCCTAATCTGCCACCCACCCACATCGCCAATACTAAATAAACAGATTAACCCCTAAACCGCTGACCCCCAAATAGCCAGGGTGCCAGGAATCAGACTGAGATGAGAATGAGAAGTTCAAAAATAATCACACCTTTATTAAAAGGACACTGAACCCAATTTTTTCTTTCATGATTCAGATAGAGCATGCAATTTTAAGCAACTTTCCAATTTAGTCCTATTATCAATTTTTCTTTGTTCTCTTGCTATCTTTATTTGAAATAGAAGGCATCTAAGCTATTTGCTTGGTTCAGTCCCTGGAAAGCACTTGTTCATTGGTGGATGAATTTATCCACCAATCAACAAGAACAACCCAGGTTGTTCAACAAAGATGGACTGGCATCTAAACTTACATTCTTGCATTTCAAATAAAGATACCAAGAGAATGAAGATAATTTGATAATGTGAGTAAATTAGAAAGTTGCTTAAAATTGCACGCTCTATCTGAATCACGAAAGAAAAAATTTAGGTTCAGTGTCCCTTTAATAGCAAAAAAATAATAAAAAGTCCACAAGTCAAATAACAAGCCAGGAGTCAAAACCAAAGCTGGTAGTCAGACGAGCCAAGTCAGGAGTCAAAGCGAATAGTCAGATGAGCCAAGTCAGGAGCCAAAGCGAGTAGTCAGACGAACCGGAATCAGGAACAAGGAGAACAGCAGAGTCAGGAACAAGCCAGGAATCGGGAACCAGGAGGGACGTCAGACAGCCAGGTAATACACAGGAACTGGAACTCACAAACAGGTCTGAGACAACGCAAGGGCAAAACAAACTGAACAGAGGCCCTTTAAATAATAAGTGATGACATCACAATTCTGCAACCTGTCTCACATGGATGATGTACACTAGTCTGGCCATAAAAGGGCGAGCAGGAAATGAACAGCATTACACACTATGCACCAGAGTCAGCAAGAGAGATGAGTAAAATGGCTGCCAGCAGCACATGGCAAACAAAGCAGGGAAAAAACCCTGACAGTACCCTCCCCTCAATGACCCCTCCCCCATGGGAGGACAAAGGCTTATTGGGGAAATGGGCATAGAAGACACGGAGGAGGGTGGGAGCATGAACATCAGAGGAGGGAACCCATGAATGCTCCTCCGGACCGTAACCCCTCCAGCGAACCAAATACTGTACGCGGCCCCTGGACATATGAGAGTCAATAATGCTGCTGACCTCATATTTTTCATGGTTGTCAACAAAGATAGGATGGGGACGAGGCAACACAGTGGTAAACTGATTACAAACCAATGGTTTCAAGAGGAAGACATGAAAAACATTGGAGATGCACATTGCAGGAGGAAGGTCAAGAGAGTAGGCCACAGGATTGACCCGTCTGAGTATTCGAAAAGGACCAACATAACGGGGAGCCAGTTTATTGGAAGGCACACGAAGGTTCAAGTTGCGGGAGGACAGCCACACCCTCTCACCAACATGGTAGGAAGGCGTGGGCAGATGCCTACAATCAGCCAGGAACTTTTGGCACTGCATAGAATGATGAAGGCAATCCTGAATCTGCACCCATGTGGAACAGAGTTGCCGGAGATGCTCCTCCAAAGCCGGAATACCCTGAGACATGAATGAATCGTGCAACAAGGATGGTTGAAACCCATTATTAGCCATGAATGGGGAGGGGATAACTTGGAGGAAGCATTAATAGCACTATTACGAGCAAACTCTGCCCAAAGTAACAGTTCAGACCAATTATTGTGGTGATATGAGATATAGCAATTGAGGAACTGTTCCAGAGCTTGATTAGACCGTTCCGCAGCCCCATTGGATTGACGGTGATATGCCGAGGAGAAGGAAAGCTGGATTTCCATTTGAGCACAAAAGGAACACCAACATTTGGAAACAAACTGGCTACCCCGGTCCGACACTATTGCCTTGGGTAACCCATGTAAACGGAAGACCTCCCGGGCAAAAAATGAAGCAAGCTCCTGAGCGGTAGGCACCTTCTTCAAGGGAATGCAATGTGACATTTTAGAAAAAATGTCAACCACCATAAGGATAACAGTATTGCCATTGGAAACAGGGAGCTCGACAATGAAGTCCATGGAAAGATGTGTCCAAGGATGCTCACCATTAGCAATAGGTTGAAGAAAACCCACAGGAAGACTTATTCTGTGCACAAACTGAGCAGGAGGCAACATACGCAGCAACATCAGAACGAAGACCTGGCCACCAGAATTGTCGAGTGACAGACCAAATCTTTTGGTTCTTGTCTGGGTGAACTGCAGCTTTAGGATAGTGGCAAGTGTGCAAAAGTTTAGTTTGAAGATTCTCAGGAACACTAGGTTTCTCAGGAGGTGCATTGGTTTTTGCAGCCAGGATCTCCTCCCCCAAGGGAGAAGTCAAATTAGTACGTATGGTATCCAAAATATGGTCAGGAGGTATAACTGGAGTAGGTACAGACTCCTCCTTGGACAAAGTTGAAAATTGTTGAGAGAGGGCATCAGCCCTAACATTCTTACTACCAGGCAGGTAAGAGACCAGATAATTAAACCAAGACAAAAATAGCACCCATCTGGCCTGTCGGGGCAACAAACGTTTTGCTTCAGATAGATAAGTTAAATTCTTGTGGTCAGTAAGAATGAGCACTGGTACGCTAGTACCCTTGAGAAGATGCCTCGATGCCTTGAATGCTAAAATTAGGGCCAGTAATTCCCTGTCGCCAATGTCATAATTGCACTCTGCTGGAGACAATTTCTTAGAGAAGAAACCGCACAAATGCAAGGAACCGTCAGGGGTAGGACGTTGAGACAAGAGGGCACCTACTCCAGTCTCAGACGCATCAACCTCAAGAATGAAAGGCAGGACAGGGTTAGGATGAGCCAGAACTGGAGCGGCAGCAAAGGCAGTCTTAAGAGTATCAAAGGCCTTAATGGCAGTAGGTGACCAATGGAGTGGATCATTCTCTTTACGGGTCATGTCTGTGATAAGTTTGACCAAGGAAGAAATTTTTTTAATAAACTTTCTATAGTAATTGGCGAACCCCAAAAAACGTTGAATAGACCGAAGACCAACTGGGCAAGGCCACTGCAGAACTGCAGACAACTTGTCAGGATCCATGGAGAACCCTGCAATGGAGATAACATAACCTAGGAAGGTTACTTGAGTCTGATGGAACTCACATTTCTCGAGTTTACAAAACAGACCGTTCTCACTTAGTCTCTTAAGAACCCGTGTAACATCAGAACGATGAGCCTCAAGTGTGGGTGAGTGTATGAGGATGTTGTCTAAATACACCACAACACACTGTTGCAATAGATCTCGTAGGACATAATTAATAAATTCCTGGAAAACAGCAGGAGCATTACATAGGCCAAAGGGCATTACAAGATACTCATAATGTCTGTTCCTGGTGTTAAAAGCTGTTTTCCATTCTTGGCCCTCCTTGATCCTAACGAGATTGTACGCTCCTCTCAAATCAAGTTTAGAAAAGACCGTAGCTCTCTTGAGGTGGTCAAAGAGTTCCGTAATGAGCGGAATAGGGTAAGCATTCTTAATGGTAAGACGATTAAGACCCCTATAATCGATGCATGGTCTTAACTCACCAACCTTTTTCTTAGCAAAGAAGAAAATAGCCCCTGCAGGAGAGCAGGATTTGCGGATGATCCCCTTTGACAGAGCATTGGCAACATACTCCTCCATAGTACAATTCTCTGCAACAGACAGAGGGTAAACTCATCCCTGAGGAGGAATGGCTCTGGGTTGCAGGTCTACGGCACAATCGTAAGAGCGGTGAGGATGCAATGTACCGGTACGCACCTTGTCAAAAATGTCTAGGAACTCTTGGTACTCCTCTGGCAATTGAGAAACCGAAGAAGTGCACAAGACTTTGACTGGTTTCCGAAGACAAGTGGAAATACATTGCGGAGACAACGACAACATTTCGGACCTGCACCAGTTGAGACTGGGATTATGCTTTTGGAGCCAGGGATAACCCAGAACAATTGGAAAATACAGATAATTTATCACCTGGAACTGGAGGGTTTCAAAAATGGAGAGCCCCAACAGCCATGGATAACAGAGCGGTTTTGTGAGTAATGATGGCGGGCTGAAGGGGCCTGCCATCAATGGCCTCAATAGCAAGCGGAACGGACCAAGGCAAAACAGGAATGGAGTGCTTTGACACAAAAGCACTGTCAATTAAATAGTCAATAAGTGCCTGGGTGACTAGGGAGGTGTCCGCCCAGGAAAGGACAACCGTGACCAAAGGTTTCGCTTTTAGCGGTTCCGGGGATGAGGATAAACCACCCAAGGTCTGCCCCCAACAGGACCTTATGTGTGAGCATTTTGCAGGCCATGTGGGACAAGACTTCAAAAGGTGGCCCTGTAACCCACAACAGAGGCAGAGCCCCTCCCTCCTCCTAAAGGCCCTCTCTGCCGCAGAGAGACGCGTGAATCCCAACTGCATCGGCTCAGCAGTACCTGGTGACTCGGGACCAAGAGGCATGGGAGGAGAGGGAGGCATGGTTGGAAACGAACACATAGGAGACAACGGAACAGGAGGCTTCCGCAAGCGCTCCTTGAAAGAGGGCTTCTCTCTGAGTCTGATGTCATATAGGATCCAAAAAGACACCAATGCCTCGAGATCCTCTGGTAAATCTCTGGCAGCAACTTTGTCTTTAATCGCATCAGAGAGCCCATGTGAGAAGGCTGGAACAAGGGCTTTATTGTTCCAACCTACCTCTGTGGCAAGTGTCCAGAACTCAATGGCTGAATGGACATGAGTCGTTTAGCAGCAGAGGAGGAGCGAGCCGGAACATCAAATACCCTTCGAAAGGAGGCCACAAATTCAGAGTAATTTTAAATCACAGATTTATTAGTCTCACACGAGGGATTAGCCCAGGCAAGAGCTGTGTCAGAGAGTAACGAGATAAAAAATCCTACCTTAGTTCTGTCAGAGGGAAACGCCTGAGGTAACATCTCAAAGTAAATGCCCACCTAGTTCAAAAACCCTCTGCACTAAATAGGATCACCTCCATATCGCTGAGGTAGAGGTGTAGAACCGGACATGCTCCTGGTAGGGCTAGGTGCAGCAGCGGAAACAGGAGCAGCCATAACTTGTGGGACACTCTGGTCCAAATGTGCAGTGTGAGTCAGCAGGGTTTGCAGGGCTAGTGCAAATTGATCCAAGCAGTGATCCTGTTCATCCATCCTGGAAATGATGGTAGGTAAAGGTGGATTATTAGCACCATCAGGATTCATGGCCCTTGCGTAATGTCAGGGTGCCAGAAATCAGACTGAGATGATAAGTGCAAAAATAATCACACCTTTATTAATAGCAAAAAATAATAAAAAGTCCACAAGTCAAATAACAAGCCAGGAGTCAAAACCAGAGCTGGTAGTCAGACGTGCTGAGTCAGGAGCCAAAGCGAATAGTCAGACGAACCAAGTCAGGAGCCAAAGCGAGTAGTAAGACAAACCAGAATCAGGAACAAGGAAAACAGCAGAGTCAGGGACAAACCAGGGAACGGGAACCAGAAGGGACATCAGACAGCCAGGTAATACACAGGAACTGGAATTCACAAACAGGTCTGAGACAATGCAAGGGCAAAGCATACTGAACAGAGGCCCTTTAAATAATAAGTGATGACATCACAATTCTGAGACTACAACCTGTCTTATATGGATGATGTACACCAGTCTGGCCATAAAAGGGCATGCAGGAAATGAGCAGCATCACACGCTATGCACCAGAGTCAGCAAGAGAGGTGAGTAAAATGGCTGCCAGCAGCACAGGGCAAACAAAGCAAGGAAGAAACCCTGACAGCTGTTTCATAACTTTTGTTTCCAGTGAGCCTTCAGGAGCTTGATAATTCATTAGTGTGTGTCTGTGTTAGTCTCTTTCTTAGTGTTTCTGTGTTAGTGTGGTTCTGTGTGTAGGTGTTAATGGATGTCTATGGTATTGTTAGTGTCTGTGTTAGTGTGAGTATGTGTGTATGAGTTAGTGGGCAAGGGGGGCGATCAATGTTCTAGTATACATATATATGTTGTATATATATATATATATATATATATATATATTTTTATTATTTATATATATATATATATATATATATATATACTGTATATATATATATATATGGAAAAATTAAGAGACTATCAATTTTTTTCTTAAATCAGCATCTTTACATGTATGCCAACCATTCAATTTCACTGGCTGTGTATGTTGAATACTAACTCAGGCTTACCTCATTCTATTTATTGAACTACTGATTAGGTGATCAACAGAACCAAATCTTATTTAGTGAGGAAAAGTATAAAAACGACTGATGTGGTCATCACTTGCAATAGACCAACTGGATTGCAAAAACAGTGCTAGTGGTACCTCAAAAATAATTGGAATTGAAAAATAACTAATGACCATGCCAAAAGAGTTGAAAAAAAAAAAGTTTTGTGTGAATTCTGGCTTTACTGACAGAGGGATACAGTGAGAATCAGGTTGCTTCCATCCTTAAAACTTCAAAGATGGAAGTTTATAAGAACAAGGTCAAGCAGAAGACATTGGGGACAACAAAGCTACAGATTATCCACTGCCTGGGATGACTGCAAACTCATTCAAATGTCACTCAACAACGGCAGCTGGGCTAAAGTGCACAGCAAGAACAGTTTGAAACAGGCTCCTAGGGGCAGGGGTAATTTTGTGTAAAGCTAGAAGAAAGCCCTTCGTCAATGAGCACCAAATAATAGCCAGACTGAGGTTTGCAAAAGACTGGAAGGCTGGAATTAGGTCATCTTCTCTTATGTGTTTAATTTCTAACTTTGCCCAACACCTGGTTGTCTAAAAGCTAGATGGAGACCTGGAAAGGCCTACAAGCCACAGTATCTCACACCCACTGTGAAAATTGATGGAGGATCTGAGGGTGGAATTGGGCACATTTATCTTTGTGAAGGATGCATGAATCAAGTCACATACAAGGCTATCCTGGAAGAAAACTTGCTTCCTTCTGCTCTAACAGAGGACTGCTTTTCCAGAAGGACAGTGCTTTGTGCCACACAGCCAGATAAATCAAGGTGTGGATGAAGGACAACCAAATCAAGACTGTAACTTGACCAACCCAATCTCCAGATCTGAACCCCATTGAAAACAATCAAGCAAAGCCGAGCAGCTTGAATTTTCCCCCAGGAATGGCATAAAGACACCCAATAGAAATGGAAAAGACTGGTGGAGAGCAAGCCAAGACACATGCAAGCTTTGATTAAAAATTAGGGTTGTAACCCCAAATGTTGATTTCTGAACTTTTGCTAATTTTAAAAATTAGTATTGCGTAGTGTAAATGTTAATATGAACTTGTTTTCTTTGCATTATTTGAGGTCTGAAGACACTGCATCTTTGTTATTTTGACCAGTTGTCATTTTCTGCAAATAAATGCTCTAAACGACAATATTTTTATTATGAATTTTGCAGAAAAGTTTATCAGTAATTTATAGAATAAAATATACAAAAGGTTAGCTCATACTGTTACTCAGGCTAATAGTAATTATGTAACAATCAGCTAGATTACGAGTTATGCGTGCTATAGGGAAATTAATGAATGCAGCAAAAGTTACGTTATTTACCCCCCTATATAGCACAGCCATTACAAGTTATTAGAAGCCCGGCTTGTGCGTGCGATATGGTGCTTTTGCGCTCCATACCGCACACAATACAAGCGCTGTTTTGACATGCTCTTGCACGCTTTCCCCATAGACATCAATGGGTAGAGAGGGTCAGAAAAAACACCTACGATCGCAGAATGAAAAGCTCTGTAACACAGCCCCATTGATGTCTATGGGGAAAAAAATGTAACGTTTAAACCTAACACCTTAACATAAACCCCACGTCTAAATACCCCTAATCTGCCGCCCCTGACATCGCCGACACCTAGATAATGTTATTCACCCCTAATTTGCCGTCCGCGATATCGCCACACCTAAATAAAACTATTAACCCCTAATCTGTTACTCCCGATATCGCCGCCACTATACTAAAGTTATTAACCCCTTTTCCCCTGCACCCCAAAATCGCCCACACTATAATAAATCTATTAACCCCTATTCCGCCCCTTCCCGACATTGCCGCAACTAAATTAAGCTATTAACCCCTAAACCTCTGGCCTTCCACATCACTACCACTAAATAAACGTAATAACCCCAAAACCACCAGCCCCCCACATCGCAACAACCTAAATTAAACTATATTAACCCCTAAACCTAACCCTAACATAACCCTTAGCCTAACACCCCTTAACTTTAACATTATTAAAATATAGCTAAATTAAACTTACAATTATTAACTACATAATTCCTATTTAAAACTAAATACATACTTACCTGTGAAATAAAACCTAAGGGCTAGATTACGAGTCTTGAGTTATGGGTTATAACGCTGCTTTTTCACTACCGGTGATATTATGAGTCAAATAAGCTGTCCCGCACACTTTTTTGGCCGTACCGCAAATTTACTTATGCAATTTGAGTAAATTCTTTTTTCAATGGGACTTCCATAGCGCCGATATTACAAGCTTTTTCTGGGAGGCCAAAAAATTAGCAGTACAGCCTATCCCGCAGGAATTATAACACAATCTAAAGTCAGTAGTTACGAATTTTCCGCTACAAAGCTGTAGCATAAAACTCATAACTAAAGTGTTAAAAGGTATCAGCCAATAGGATCGAGCTCACTTTCTATTGACTGATTGGAACAGCCAATAGAATGCAAGGTTAATCCCACTGGCTGATTGGATCAGCCAATAGGATTTTTTCCCCTTTAATTCCGATTGGCTCATAGAATTCTCTCAGCCAATCAGAATTGAAGGGACACCATCTTGGATGGCATCATTTAAAGGAACCTTCATTCGTTGTTAGCAGTGGAAAGAAGAGGATGCTCCGCGCCGGATGTTGAAGATGGACCCACTCCGCACCGGGTGGATGAAGATAGAAGATGCTGTCTGGATGAAGACTTCTGCCCGTCTGGAGGACTACTTCTGCCAGCTTGGATGAAGACTTCTCCCGGCTTCGTTGAGGACTTCTTTCTGCTTGGATGAAGAATTCTCCCGGCTTCGTTGAGGATGGATGTCCGGTCTTCAAAACTGTAAGTGGATCTTCAGGGGTTAGTGTTAGGCTTTTTTAAGGGTTTATTGGGTGGGTTTTATTTTTAGAGTAGGGTTTGGGTCCTTTTCATGGTAATGGGGAGCTTAGTTTTTTTTAGTTTGGATTTTATTTGGGGGGTTCGTTGTGTGGGTGGTGGGTTTTACTGTTGGGGGGTTGTTTGTATTGGTTTTTTACAGGTAAAAGAGCTGATTTCTTTGGGGCAATGCCCCGCAAAAGGCCCTTTTAAGGGCCATTGGCAGTTTAGTTTAGGCTATGGTTTTTTTTTATTTTGGGGGGGCTTTTTTATTTTGATAGGGCTATTAGATTAGGTGTAATACGTTTAAATGTCTGATAATTTGTTTTTTATTTTGTGCAATTTAGTGGGGGGTTTTGTAATTTAGGTAATTGTATTTAATTTATGTAATTTATTTAATTGTAGTGTAAGGTTAGGTGTTAATGTAACTCAGGTTAGGTTTTATTTTACAGGTAAATTTGTATTTATTTTAGGGTTAGACTTAGGTTTAGGGGTTAATAAATTTAGTATAGTGGGGGCGACGTTAGGGGCGGCAGATTAGGGGTTAATAATATTTAACTAGTGTTTGCGAGGCGGGATTGCGGCGGTTTAGGGGTTAATATGTTTATTATAGTGGCGGCGATGTCCCAAACGGCAGGATAGGGGTTCATAGGTATAATGTAGGTGTCGGCTATGTCGGGGGCGACAGATTAGGTGTTAATAGGTGTAAGATTAGGGGTGTTTAGACTCGGATTCATGTTAGGATGTTAGGTGTAAACATAAATTTTCTTTCCCCATAGGAATCAATGTGGCTGCGTTACGGAGCTTTACGCTGCTTTTTTGCAGGTGTTAGGCTTTTTTTAAGTCGGCTCTCCCCATTGATGTCTATGGGGAAATCGTGCACGAGCTCGTAAAAGCAGCTTACCGCAGTGCTGGTATTGGAGTGTGTTATGGAGCTCAATTTTGCTCTTTGCTCTCCACTCACTTCTTGCCTGTTAACGCCGGGTTTTTGTAAACCTGTAATACCAGCACTGTAGGTAATTGAGCGTGGACAATAACATGCAAAATAGCACCGCACCCCTTATAACGCAAAACTTGTAATCTGGCCTTAAGCTAGCTATATTATAATTTATAGCTGCCTTACACTAAAACCTAACATTACAAAGAATAACAAACACTAAAATTACTAAAAATAAAAAAACCTACCATAACAAACAAAATTATCCAAAATAATAGAAATTGTTCCTATTCTAATATCCTTTTTAAAAAAATAAAAACACACCCCAAAATAAAAAAGCCTAATCTAAAATAAACTACCAAGGGCCCTTAAAATGGCTTTTTTGTGGGCCCTTAAAAGGACCTTTTGTAGGGCATTGCCCTAAAGTAGTTAACAGTTCTTTTGCTACAAAACAAAACAAACACCCCTAACAGTATAAAAAACCCCACCCCCAAACCCACAAAATAAAAATAAAGTAAAACCTACCCATTGCCCTGAAAAGGGCATTTATATGGTGATTGCTCTTAAAGGGGCATTTAGCGGAGAGGGGCGGAGCCGGTAGCGGTTAAGATGGCCGCATAAATTCAGAGCTCCGAGTAAGCCAACATCAATTAGGGGCATAAATGCCATAATCAACAGGCTTCTGGCACCATATTTAAGCTTAAAAGCAGGCAACACGACTAACCATCTGGATTGTGAGAAAACCGGATCTTCTTCCTGCAATGGACCAGAAACCGGAGCATTTTAACAGGCGATCTGCCATCACAGCAGCGCATAAGAAAAACAACTCCATCACAGCGCTGAGCACTTTGTGAATAGTGCACCATCCCTTAACACCGGGGAGCACAGCGAAAAAAGAGTATATCGTATAATAATACATAGTGGGATTACCATATGAGGCAAAGAGCCACAATAACTACGATCACTCTGATACAGCTTTAAATTACTACAGAATATATGATATGTCAGTTAAGCTTCATAAACCTATCAAAGATTTATAATATACAAGAACTAACCCACAGCCACGTGGTTGCAAATATATGTCTGCCACAACTGTTAATATAAGCAGACTTGAGAATTAGACTCACAGTGTGATACATATTGGGTTTAAAGCCTGAACTGTGTGCATGGACATAATCTTTATAACTCATTGGGGGTGTTTTTGTCAATAATATAGCTAAAAGGATTTGCACTATATAGTATCAGTCTGTATCATATTAAATGGCCTCAAAGAGAAACGCCAGAACTGACAGACTGCCTAAACCTACAACTAATAAAACATCTTCTGTGGCTTCATATTTCAATACAGCTGAAGGCACTAATACCTCCTCACCCCACACACCTCCAACAGATATGACCTCTCCACAGTCACAGGTGCCACTTACAACCTCACAGATGTCAAATGTGATGCAAATCCCCTCCACTATATTATCCACTTTACCATCTAAGCAGGATATTGCAGATATTGTACGCGCTTGTGTTCGTGAAGAACTGGCTGACCTAAAGCAAGATATCAATGCAATTGGATTTCATGTAGAAGCTTTAGAGGAAACTAATGACACTGTTAGAGAGGACATTGATGGACTACAATCCCAAGTAGACACCTTTACCTCTACCATTGAGGCCCTACATACTAAAATTGAGGACTTAGAGAACAGGGGCAGGAGGAAGAATTTAAGGATCAGGGGAGTACCTGAGTCAGTCCTACCTAAGGATTTGCCCACTTACTTACCTGCCCTGTTTACCCACCTCAGAGGAAACGCTAACAAAGAGGAAATCCCATGGGATAGGGCCCTCAGAGCCCGACCCCCAGATTCAGCCCCCCCTAGGGATATCATTATTAAATTAAAAAATTATAGGGACAAAGAAGAACTCCTTAATTTCTCACTGAGAAATCAACCTATAAGATTCAGGGGAACGGTAATACAGTTTTACGCAGACCTCTCACAACAGACTCTACAAAAGCGTAAGGAATTCTCACCATTAACGCAACTTCTGCGCAACAAACGCATACCATACCGTTGGGGATTTCCCACTTTCCTAATGGTCATTCATGAAGAGAGGAGAGTAATATGTGATGATATATCGGAGGCAACAAAGTTCTGTGAAATCCTGAATTTGGACCCACCTGACATAAACACCTCGAAACCCTCAGGACCTACATCTAATAACAAACAACATGGTCATAACACATGGTCTCTCATGCCAGCTAAACCGCAACGGCGGTCTGCAGCAGCACGAAATCTGGAGGCTGGACTATAATCATCTCTGGACATTTACCCTCACTACTCTCTATACAGACCCGAAGGCCAAAGACACTAAGATCACTGTCTGTAACCTAAGAAAAAATTTCAAAATTCTCCCTTACTGGCAATTGAACATTCACTCAGGTACTTCGGATGCGTGAGTATACTTGCCGCTAAAATGTTTTATTGCAACATAAAAGATTGCCTGCATGGACATTTATGTGAACTTTGAGGACAGATTAACTCTAAATGTTTGATTTCCAAAATAGTGCATATGTTTTAATTGAGTTAAGTGTTTACTGATATATATTAATGAAGCCGCTTTTATATCTAAGATAGGCTTACACTTATTTTCCCTTATTACTGTTATTTATTTCTCAGTTACATTGGTGTAAAGGTTATTATTTTCACCTGCACTAATGGTTCATACTTTGGGGCCTAGTTATCAAGCCGTCAACCTCAAATACGCTGGAATTCCGCAGCGTATTTGTGGCGAGGCTGATTCGCCTTAGTTATCAAAGGCTCGAGACCGGCAAAAGTAGAATTTTGTGACGTAAGCTTCGATCCACCGGACTCAGTCCGACACAGATCGATTCTTACGTCACTCCAGATGTTCCGCACACAAGTGCGGCACATTCTCACTACTTTTGCTAGTTATCAAAAAACTAGCAGGTACGCTCGGCACTTTTACGGCCCAGCGTACCTGGTTTTCAAACCGCCACCCCTGGAGGCGGCGGATCCCATAGGAATCAATGGGAGTCTGACCATTACGAAAGTACAAGTTCGCTGCTGACAGACATCCCATTGATTTCTATGGGAGCTGTCTGCACCTAACACCCTAACATGTACCCCGAGTCTAAACACCACTAATCTGTCCCCCCCAACACCGCCGCAACTAAATAAAGTTATTACCCCCTAAACCGCTGCTCCCGGAGCCCACCGCAAGCTACTCTATACATATTAACCCCTAAACCGCCGCTCCCGGAGCCCACCGCAACTATAATAAATGTATTAACCCCTAAACCGCCGCTCCCTGAACCCGCCGCAACCTATATTAAATTTATTAACCCCTATCCTGCCCCCCCCCACACCGTCGCCACCTATAATAAATTTATTAACCCCTAATCTGCCCCCCCTACACCGTCGCCACCTATAATAAATTTATTAACCCCTATCCTGCCCCCCACTACGCCGCCGCCACTGTAATAAAATTATTAACCCCTAAACCTAAGTCTAACCCTAACCCTTACGCCCCCCTAACTTAAATATTAATTAAATAAATCTAAATAAATTAACTCTTATTAACTAAATGAATCCTATTTAAAACTAAATACTTACCTTTAAAATAAACCCTAATATAGCTACAATCTAAATAATAATTATATTCTAGCTATCTTAGGATTTATTTTTATTTTACAGGTACCTTTCAATTTATTTTAACTAGGTACAATAGCTATTAAATAGTTATTAACTATTTAATAGCTTACCTAGCTAAAATAAACTAAAATTTACCTGTAAAATAAATCCTAACCTAAGTTACAATTACACCTAACACTACACTATACTTTAATAAATTATTCCTATTTAAAAATAAATACTTACCTGTAAAATAAACACCAAGGCCTAGATTTGGAGTTTTGTCGGTAACGACCCGAAAAACTAACGCCGGCTTTTTTCTGGCCGCACCATAAAAATAACTCTGGTATCGAGAGTCCACATAAAGGCTGCGTTAGGCTCCAAAAAAGGAGCGTAGAGCATTTTTAACGCAGCTTCAACTCTCGATACCAGAGTTGCTTACGGATGCGGCCAGCCTCAAAAACGTGCTCGTGCACGATTCCCCCATAGGAAACAATGGGGCTGTTTGAGCTGAAAAAAAAACCTAACACCTGCAAAAAAGCCGCGTTCAGCTCCTAACGCAGCCCCATTGTTTGCTATGCGGTAACCCTTCCGACGTCTACACTTAACACTCTAACATGTACCCCGAGTCTAAACACCCCTAACCTTACACTTATTAACCCCTAATCTGCCGCCCCCGCTATCGCTGACCCCTGCATATTATTATTAACCCCTAATCTGCCGCTCCGTAAACCGCCGCTACTTACATTATCCCTATGTACCCCTAATCTGCTGCCCTAACATCGCCGACCCCTATATTATATTTATTAACCCCTAATCTGCCCCCCACAACGTCGCCTACACCTGCCTACACTTATTAACCCCTAATCTGCCGAGCGGACCTGAGCGCTACTATAATAAAGTTATTAACCCCTAATCCGCCTCACTAACCCTATCATAAATAGTATTAACCCCTAATCTGCCCTCCCTAACATCGCCGACACCTAACTTCAATTATTAACCCCTAATCTGCCGACCAAATCTCGCCGCTATTCTAATAAATGTATTAACCCCTAAAGCTAAGTCTAACCCTAATACTAACACCCCCCTAAGTTAAATATAATTTAAATCTAACGCAATTAATTAACTCTTATTAAATAAATTATTCCTATTTAAAGCTAAATACTTACCTGTAAAATAAATCCTAATATAGCTACAATATAAATTATAATTATATTATAGCTATTTTAGGATTTATATTTATTTTACAGGTAACTTTGTATTTATTTTAACCAGGTGCAATAGCTATTAAATAGTTAAGAACTATTTAATAGCTAAAATAGTTAAAATAATTACAAATTTACCTGTAAAAGAACAAAAAATAAAAAAATATTTACAAACATACAAAAAATATTACAACAATTTTAAACTAATTACACCTACTCTAAGCCCCCTAATAAAATAACAAAGCCCCCCAAAATAAAAAAATGCCCTACCCTATTCTAAATTAGTAAAGTTCAAAGCTCTTTTACCTTACCAGCCCTGAACAGGGTCCTTTGCGGGGCATGCCCCAAGAAATACAGCTCTTTTGCCTGTAAAAAAAAACATACAATACCCAAGCCCCCCAACATTACAACCCACCACCCACATACCCCTAATCTAACCCAAACCCCCCTTAAATAAACCTAACACTAAGCCCCTGAAGATCATCCTACCTTGTCTTCACCATACCAGGTTCACCGATCGGTCCAGAAGAGCTCCTCCGATGTCCTGATCCAAGCCCAAGCGGGGGGCTGAAGAGGTCCATGATCCGGCTGAAGTCTTCATCCAAGCGGGGCAGAAGAGTTCTTCCATCCGATTGAAGTCTTCATCCAAGCGGCATCCATCCGGAGCGAAGCGGCAGCATCCTGAAGACCTCCACCGCGGAACATCCATCCTGGCCGACGTCTGAACGACGAATGACGGTTCCTTTAAATGACATCATCCAAGATGGCGTCCCTCGAATTCTGATTGGCTGATAGGATTCTATCAGCCAATCGGAATTAAGGTAGGAATATTCTGATTGGCTGATGGAATCAAGTTCAATCCGATTGGCTGATCCAATCAGCCAATCAGATTGAGCTTGCATTCTATTGGCTGATCGGAACAGCCAATCAGATTCAAGTTCAATCCGATTTTTCCTACCTTAATTCCGATTGGCTGATAGAATCCTATCAGCCAATCGGAATTGAGGGGACGCCATCTTGGATGACGTCCCTTAAAGGAGCCTTCATTCGTCGTAGTCCGTCGGTGAAGAAGGAGGTTCCGCGTCGGCGGAAGGAAGATTCAAGACCCGGCTTGGAAGATGACTTCGCCCGGATAGAAGACCTCTTCAGCGCCTCTTTGAAGATGACATCGGCCGGATCGAAGACTTTTCTTCAGCGCCGCCTGGATGATGACTTCATCGGATGGAAGATTTCTTCAGCGCCGCTTGGAGGATTAACTTCTTCCGCTCCGGATGTCCACTTCGGTTCCATCGCTGCTCGGCTGAGTGAAGACAAGGTAGGATGATCTTCAGGGGATTAGTGTTAGGTATTTGTAAGGGGGGTTTGGGTTAGATTAGGGGTATGTGGGTGGTGGGTTTTAATGTTGGGGGGGGTTGTATTTTTCTTTTACAGGCAAAAGAGCTGTTTTCTTTGGGGCATGCCCCCACAAATGGCCCTTTTAAGGGCTGGTAAGGTAAAAGAGCTTTGAACTTTATTTAATTTAGAATAGGGTAGGGCATTTTTTTTATTTTGGGGGGTTTGTTATTTTATTAGGGGGCTTAGATTAGGTGTAAGTAGCTTAAAATTGTTGTAATATTTTTAACATGTTTGTAACTTATTTTTTTATTTTTTGTAACTTAGCTTTTTTTATTTTTTGTACTTTAGTTAGCTTATGTAATTGTATTTAATTGTAGTTATTTGTAGGTAGTTTATTTAATTAATTTAATGATAGTGTAGTGTTAGGTTTAATTGTAACTTAGGTTAGGATTTATTTTACAGGTAATTTTGTATTTCTTTTAGCTAGGTAGTTATTAAATAGTTAATAACTATTTAATAACTATTCTAACTAGCTAAAATAAATACAAAGTTACCTGTAAAATAAATATAAATCCTAAGATAGCTACAATATAATTATTAATTACATTGTAGCTATCTTAGGGTTTATTTTACAGGTAAGTATTTATTTTTAAATAGGAATAATTTATTAAAGTATAGTGTAGTGTTAGGTGTAATTGTAACTTAGGTTAGGATTTATTTTACAGGTAAATTTCAGTTTATTTTAGCTAGGTAAGCTATTAAATAGTTAATAACTATTTAATAGCTATTGTACCTAGTTAAAATAAATTGAAAGGTACCTGTAAAATAAAAATAAATCCTAAGATAGCTAGAATATAATAATTATTTATATTGTAGCTATATTAGGGTTTATTTTAAAGGTAAGTATTTAGTTTTAAATAGGATTAACTTAGTTAATAAGAGAAATATTATTTAGATTTATTTAATTAATATTTAAGTTAGGGGGGCGTTAGGGTTAGACTTAGGTTTAGGGGTTAATAATTTTATTACAGTGGCGGCGGCGTAGTGGGGGGCAGGATAGGGGTTAATAAATGTATTATAGGGGGCGACGGTGTAGGGGAGGCAGATTAGGGGTTAATAAATTTATTATAGGTGACGACGGTGTAGGGGGGGCAGGATAGGGGTTAATAGGTTTAATATAGGTTGTGGCGGGTTCAGGGAGCGGCGGTTTAGGGGTTAAACTATTTATTTAGTTGCGGAGAGGTGCGGGATCAGCAGGATAGGGGTTAATAACTTTATAATAGAGAGCGACGGTGTAGGGGGGGCAGGATAGGGGTTACTAGGTATACTGTAGGTGGCAGCGGTGTCCGGGAGCGGCGGTTTAGGGGGTAATACATTTATAAGAGTTGCGGCAGGGTCTAGGAGCGGCGGTTTAGGGGTTAATACATTTATAAGAGTTGTGGCAGGGTCTAGGAGCGGCGGTTTAGGGGTTAGTAACTTTATTTAGTTGCGGGGGGCTCCGGGGGCGCCGGTATAGGGATAGAACAGTGTAGTTTAGTGTGAGTGCTTAGTGACAGGCTAGCAATAAAGCTGGGAAAAAGCCGAAGAGCAGCGAGATCGGATGAGTGATAACTGTCACAGTCCGCTGCTCATCGCACCGCGGCTTTTTGACAGCTTTATTTGATAACTTAGGCGTATTTTTTCAGGTCCGCAGCGGCGAAGGTAGGCGACCTTAGGCGGGCGTATTGGGCCGGCGAAGCCAGAAAAGTAGACGGCTTGATAACTACCCCCCTTTGTATTCTAAAATGGAATCCTGGCGGAATCAACCAGGAATTGTAAGTTATAATTGTTTTTTTCGGTTCTTTTTGTTATGTTGCTAAAAGCAGGTTACTACGATTGTATTGTGCAACATTTTGGTACTCCTTTTTGACACATGTCCAGGTTGTATATACGAATTATGGGAAGAATTTATCTGTATTTGTTACTTTAAACAAACTATGCAATGGCTACTAAACAGAAGGTATTCCCTCTTACGATTTTAACACAAAACGTTAAGGGATTTCTTTCACCATGCAAGAGGTAGAAGCATTGTCAGATCTATACAAAAAAAAAGCAGATATTCTTTTTCTGCAGGAAACACATTTCAAGAAAACACAAATCCCTAGTTACTTTGGTAAACACTATACCCAACATTTTCACAGCACAGCACCAACCAGGCACTGTGGAGTTAGCATCCTACTATGCAAACATATCCCATTTACAGTCCTACAGATAGCTAAAGATGGGGAAGGCAGATTCCTGGGGATAGTGGGATTAATGTATGGTAGACCAGTTACACTGATCAATGTCTACGCCCCCAACATCCAACATTTACCCTTTTTTAAGACAATGTTCAGGAAACTACTTGATATATCTAAAGGTCCAATCTTCCTTGGAGGAGATTTTAATTTCCCTTTCCAACCATCACTAGACTCTTCTAATCCTCAGCCTAAAACCTCAAAATGCACCCTGTCATACTTGGCGATGAGAGATTATAACATGTATGACATATGGAGATTCGCACATTATTATGTGATTATACCTTCTACTCACACCCTTCACAATCCTACAGCAGGATAAATTATATACTAACAAATCAGACAGGCCTCTCCTTAGTAACTCATTTTACTATTATTCCTACATCTTGGTCTGACCATTCAGCAGTCTCCGTACAGATCACATGGCCAAATACACCTACTAGTCCTTTTCAATGGAGACTTGATAGCTCATTGTTAACACACCAACCCTTCATAAACCATCTATCTAAAGTCATAGAAGAATTCTTTCAGATTAACAATAACTCAGTAGATGACCCATATGTGGTTTGGGAAGCACATAAATGCACCCTGAGGGGAGAATTTATTAAATATAAAGCCCACCTTCAAAAAATTCCAGACAACAATATATAAAACTGACCACCGAGCTGGCAAATCTTGAATATTATTTGTGAATTCCCTATGGCCTCTAGGGAGAGAGGGGGGGATAGGGATTGACCCTAGATGACCTATTGATACAGACCTAAGTGTTAACAATAGGTAGTGCCTTATGCCAAATAGTGCAAAATATTTAATAAAGAGAAGGACAGAAAAAGTAAAGCATATTGGGCACACTTGTTGGGGGTCAAAACCAATGCTGTGGGTAGTGTGGTGTGTCGTGTATTTATTAAAACTTAACTTTTATATCAATTATATTAAAAAAAGGAGTGGAATTTTCCACCAGTGAGAATAAAACAACAACCAAATAAATAAAAATGTGTCTGAGTGATACTCGGCACGCAAGAGCTCCTCTCTGGTGTGATACAGTGATCAGTCTGTATCACAGAGTCCGGTGGATAGCTTAAACAATAAATGTGAGTATCCTCAACTATACACTCGAACCTATATTGTGAGTACCAATATCATCAGTGATGTTAATAAATATATCACTTTATTCTTGTCTATTCGAAAACTTCCTTATCACACCGACTTTCTGTATGATTATTGGAGTGTTATACTTGTCAGAACCACTTGTATGTGAATACACTATGATTACCACACAGTTAGTATATAGATATATATGTTCAAGGTGTTTTTACTGTTAGTAAAAGAGGATATATTTATCTTGTGCTATTCCACTTAGAGTCTCCACCAATAACCCAAATTTTCATAAATTATATTATAGGGTATTCCCCAAATTAGAAATATATGGGTTAATATAAGGGAATAATATAAGGGAATATATGACTCTGGTTATATAAATTCCACAATGGGAAATATGAGCTTATGAGAGCTTGTAAGAAGCTGTTAGCTTACATTTATCTGCTCCACTATCATGAGACTAAACATAGTCTAAGTCAATAAAGTATTTTATGCTAACTATCGCTTAGTCAAGCAAGCACTAGTAGAATTATAACGGAATAGCTTCCAGAATTTAGTGGGACCACAAGAATTCTACTATAACAATAGCCTAAATATGAGCATATCGCTCTCTTTAGAATCATTTGACATAATGATTCTAAAGAGAATCTTCAGTTTGCTATTTGGTATTTGTGAAGGAGGTGTGTCTGCTCCCAGTAGCCAATAGATTCTCTGTGTCGTGTTTACACTATTATGTCGGTCATTTCTATCTTATATATTTAACGGTCGACATTGGTTATATTTGTCACACATATAATACACAAAGCTGCGTCTAAATTGAATAACGAGTAATTCCATGTATAATTCTGTGTGAGTACTTATACTGTGTCTCCCGCTGTCGCTGTGACACAGTATAAGTACTCACACAGAATTATACATGGAATTACTCGTTATTCAATTTAGACGCCTCTGAAAAAGCAGTTGCGAAACGCGCGTCAGGCGTTCACACTGCTCCTCTCCTACAGTCTGGTTGTTTTAGCTTTAATTGTTGGCCTCTTTTAGGCACCTTATCCTTAACCTTAAACCTTAGAATTTAAAACTATTGCTTATTTAACTTAACAAATATTAGCCTATAATGTTACTGACTTAGGCTGCTTTCAGCCTGACACTGTTGGAGCGATATGCTCATATTTAGGCTATTGTTATAGTTAAATTCTTGTGGTACCACTAAATTCTGGAAGCTATTCCATTATAATTCTACTAGTGCTTGCTTGACTAAGCGACAGTTAGCATAAAATACTTTATTGACTTAGACTATGTTTAGTCTCATGATAGTGGAGCAGATAAATGTAAGCTAACCGCTTCTTACAAGCTCTCATAAGCTAAGACCCATTGTGGAATTAATATAACCAGAGTCATATATTCCCTTATATTAACCCATATATTTCTAATTTGGGGGAATACCCTATAATATAATTTATGAAAATTTGGGTTATTGGGGGAGACTCTAAGTGGAATAGCACAAGATAAATATATCCTCTTTTACTAACAGTAAAAACACCTTGAACATATATATCTATATACTAACTGTGTGGTAATCATATTGTATTCACATACAAGTGGTTTTGACAAGTATAACACTCCAATAATCATACAGAAAGTCGATGTGTGATAAGGAAGTTTTCAAAAAGACAAGAATAAAGTGATATATTTATTAACATCACTGATGATATTGGTACTTACAATATAGGTTCAAGCGTATAGTTGAGGATACTCACATTTATTGTTTAAGCTATCCACCGGACTCTGTGATACAGACTGATCACTGTATCACACCAGACAGGAGCTCTTGCGTACCTAGTATCACTCGGACACATTTTTATTTATTTGGTTGTTGTTTTATTCTCACTGGTGGAAAATTCCACTCCTTTTTTTAATATAATTGATATAAAAGTTAAGTTTTAATAAATACACGACACACCACACTACCCACAGCATTGGTTTTGACCCCCAACAAGTGTGCCCAATATGCTTTACTTTTTCTGTCCTTCTCTTTATTAAAAATCTTGAATATTCACATAAAAGAGACCCCAAAAATACTATCATACTAAGCGAGATAGGCAATATTAGAGGTCAGTTAGAAACATTCCTTGCACTAGAACATCAAAAAATCTCTATAAAATTAAAACAGAAATTTTACTGCGAAAGTAACAAAGCAAGAAAAATGTTGGCTAGAACTCTTAAGAGAGTAAAGCTGAAATCATTTATTCACGAATTAAAAACCACGCAGAACCCGTCAGTCTGCTCCACACCAGACATTTTAGATCAGTTCCATGATTACTATTCTAAGTTATATAACCTACATGACAAACCCTCAGAACCAGATCCATACCCTACGGACATACTTCGAGAATACCTTGACTCCTGTAATCTCCCCACTATCTCCCCTGAACAAAAAGAGACACTGGAATCCCCAATGACTATAAACGAAATATTAGCAGCCATAAAAGATTTGTCTCCAAATAAAAGTCCAGGCCCGGATGGTTTTTCTGCGAAGTACTACCAAACATTCGCCCCGATTCTAACCCCTACACAATTTATTTAATAGTATATCCTCTACAACTCACTTTCCTGCCTCGATGCTGGCAGCGCACATCGTGGTGCTGCCGAAACCGGGGAAACCACCTGATTCACCACCAAATTTTTGTCCCATATCACTACTGAACACAGATACTAACATCTTTGCAAATATAATAGCAGGCCGCCTAAACAAATTACTCCCCCAACTAGTACATTTTAACCAAGTTGGCTTTACCCCATATAGAGAAGCTAGGGACAACACCATTAAAATACAAACCCTTATAGATTATGCCATTAAAACAAAGACCCCTACAATCTTCGCGTCCATGGACGTGGAGAAAGCTTTTGATCGTTTAAATTGGACTTTTATTGAACAAATTCTGCTCAAATTTGGTTTTCCTAACGCCTTTATAATGAAAATAATGTCCTTATATACTACCCCAAATGCAAAAATTAAGTTAAACGGTTCCTTATCTGCGACTTTCCCTATCTATAACGGCACAAGACAAGGATGCCCACTGTCCCCACTACTATTTGTTTTATCCATGGAAGCCCTAGCAGCTAGAATAAGAAACAACCAAAATATAACAGGCTTAACAATACTTGAGAAGGATTATAAAGTCTCCTTATATGCAGACGATGTCTTCTTGACTATAACTAATCCCTCAACCTCAATGCCTGAACTACACGTTGAATTTCAAGAATACGGTAAATTCTCAGATTTTAAAATCAATGCCTCAAAATCTGAGTTTATGGGAATAGAAATTCATGACTCTATGCTTAAACACATACAATGGTCATATCATTATAAACTCCAGAACAGTTCTTTAAAATATCTAGGTATCCAAGTCACAAACGACCCTCAACAAATATATAATTTAAACTACTCTCCCCTCCTGAAAAGCATCCAACAGGAATTACAATCCTGGCATAACAAAACCTTATATTGGCTGGGCAGATTGCATGCTATCAAAATGACCATCTTACCAAAAATTCTATATATATTTCAAACTATCCCCATTAAACTACCCGAACAATGTATTAATAGAATCCAAAATATATTAAATAGCTACTTATGGAACAACAAACGCCCCAGACTTGCTAAAACAATTATATATCAACCCAAATCAAAAGGAGGGTTGGGGATGCCAAATCTTCATTATTATTTCATAGCAAGCGCCCTTACCCGTATCATAGATTGGTGTAAACATGGCTCCCACAAGGAATGGGTAAAATTAGATCATGACCTAGCACAAAATTCACAATTAGGGGCAAGTTGTTGGATACCACATAAACATAGGTCCATACACAAATCTGCCTCAGAAATCACTAAGTTAACATATACAGTGGGGCAAAAAAGTATTTAGTCAGCCACCAATTGTGCAAGTTCTCCCACTTAAGAAGATGAGAGAGGCCTGTAATTTTCATCATAGGTATACCTCAACTATGAGAGACAATATGTGGAAACAAATCCAGACAATCACATTGTCTGATTTGGAAAGAATTTATTTGCATATTATGGTGGAAAATAAGTATTTGGTCACCTACAAACAAGCAAGATTTCTAGCTCTCACAGACCTGTATCTTCTTCTTTATGAGACTCTTCTGTCCTCCACTCATTACTTGTATTAATGGCACTTGTTTGAACTTGTTATCAGTATAAAAGACACCTGTCCACAACCTCAAACAGTCACACTCCAAACTCCACTATGGTGAAGACCAAAGAGCTGTCTAAGGACACCAGAAACAAAATTGTAGACCTGCACCAGGCTGGGAAGACTGAATCTGCAATAGGCAAGCAGCTTGGTGTGAAGAAATCAACTGTTGGAGCAATAATTAGAAAATGGAAGACATACAAGACCACTGATAATCTCCCTAGATCTGGGGCTCCACGAAAGATCTCACCCCATGGGGTCAAAATGATAACAAGAACGGTGAGCAAACATCCCAGAATCACACGGGGGGACCTAGTAAATGACCTGCAGAGAGCTGGGACCAACATAACAAAGGCTACCATCAGTAACACACTACGCCGGCAGGGACTCAGATCCTGCAGTGCCAGACGTGTCCCCCTGCTTAAGCCAGTACATGTCCAGGCCCCTCTGAAGTATGCTAGAGAGCATCTGGATGATCCAGAAGCAGATTGGAAGAATGGCATATGGTCAGATGAAACCAAAGTAGAACTGTTTGGTAGAAACACAACTAGTCGTGTTTGGAGGAGAGAGAATGCTGAGTTGCAACTAAAGAACACCATACCTACTGTGAAGCATGGGGGTGACAACATCATGCTTTGGGGCTGTTTCTCAGCAAAGGGAACAGGATGACTGATTTGTGTACATGAAAGAATGAATGGGGCCATGTATCATGAGATTTTGAGTGCAAACCTCCTTCCATCAGCAAGGGCATTGAAGATGAAACATGGCTGGGTCTTTCAGCATGACAATGATCCCAAACACACCACCCGGGCAACGAAGGAGTGGCTTCGTAAGAAGCATTTCAAGGTTCTGGAGTGGCCTAGCCAGTCTCCAGATCTCAACCCCATAGAAAACCTTTGAGGGAGTTGAAAGTCTGTGTTGCCCAGCGACAGACCCAAAACATCACTGCTCTAGAGGAGATCTGCATGCAGGAATGGGCCAACATACCAGCAACAGTGTGTGACAAACTTGTGAAGACTTACAGAAAATGTTTGACCTCTGTCATTGCCAATAAAGGATATATAACAAAGTATTGAGATGAATTTTTGATATTGACCAAATACTTATTTTCCACCATAATTTGAAAATAAATTATTTTCAAATCAGGCAATGTGATTGTCTGGATTTGTTTCCACATTTTGTCTCTCATAGTTGAGGTATACCTATGATGAAAATGACAGGCCTCTCTCGTCTTCTTAAGTGGGAGAACTTGCACAATTGGAGGCTGACTAAATACTTTTTTGCCCCGCTGTAAAATATGGGACAAATGTGTTAACAATTTTACAGCAATCTCTGACATACCATCACATTGTCTCTGATATATAAATCAATAATGGAATACCATTCCAGTTCCCTTCCAAACTACTCTACCAAATAGGCTAATGACCTCCAAACCAACATTTCTAATGACCAATGGGCTAGAATTTTCAATAACATGAGCACACATACATTATCCATAGCACAACTGGAATCAAATTTAAAGCTACTATATAGATGGTACTATACACCAACCAGACTAGCTATTATGCATAACCTTAGAGATAACAAATGTTGGAGGGCTTGTGGGGAGGAAGGTGACTACCAACATATCTGGTGGACCTGTCCACTCCTCAGTCAATATTGGAAAGACATACAAACAGCAGTCAAATAAATAATTAATGTTGAAATTCCGCTAGATCCCACAGTATTTTTGTTTAATAACATACCCAAAATTAAATGTAAAATAAGACTAAAGCTATTGATCATATTGCTCAATTGCGCTAGAAGGCTAATCCCTAGGAAATGGAAACTGATGGAAACTCCCTCAATCACAGAATGGCGTTCCCTAGTATCTTACACTTTGTCAATGGAAAGATACCATTATATGATTACAAAAAGAATGGATGATATCCTAGATATAGCCTTCCTATGGGATGAATACCGTAACTCTGTAAAACACAAGGAACAATATCCAACTCAGGTATATGGACATATAGGATACTTATAAAATAACAGTTTCGGTGGCTCTAGATAAATAGGAGTAAAATCGCATTGCATACTACTTGAAAATAAAGATATATGTGTTAATATGTCACAGATATCATTATTGCTCGTACTCTACAGCTAATGGAATGACTTTCCTAATGTTAACAAATATAGATCACTGTGTTCCTAATATCACTCCATGACTCAATACGCATAATGTAACCTGTTTATTTATGTTTATTTGTTTTTTGCTTATGTGCATATTTCTGTACCATTTTCTCTTAAATAAATGAAAAATTTATAAAAAAAAAGGGCATTTAGCTCTTTTGCTGCCCAAGCCCTAATCTAAAAATAAAAACCCATCCCAAAATGAAAAAAAAAATACATAAAATAACAAAAAAATGATCAAAAATAATAAACATTATTCCTATTCTAATAACCAGTTAAAAAAAAACAACTAATTGTTACAGAAGCATTAGTTATTTTGTTGTGAAGAGCTTATTTCCCAGCAGCAATGCCTGAACCAGCCAAGCCAGCGCCTAAGAAGGGCTCCAAGAAAACCGTAACAAGTATCATTTCATAAAGAGTTAACTTTGTTCAGCTTTTAGAAACTATTTTCTAAATACAAGTTTGCTGGCATCAGCTCTAATTAAGTTTAGTGATAAACCTTCCCATTGTCTAATCACCTCCGGAGTCAGACTGCTAATTGATAAGATGGACTGCATTGTTTTCTTGTGTGTAACTTGTTATCTGCTGAAGTACTGTAATCCTATTGTGGCCTGTCAAAGGGCGTTGTCTCTCTATCTAAATGTGTGATGGGGGATTTTATGCTTCCCCCCCCTGGGAGTGCCCTGTGTGCATGTAACCTCAATAAAAAGCAGGCTGGGCATCCCAGTCCTGAGTTCTTGGTTGACCCTCAATCGCAGCGTTGACTCGTTTTTGTGGGCAGAAGGGTATCCTAGCTGTACTACAGCTAAGGGGGATTATTCTACATTTGTGAGACTCATATAGAATACTATGGAAAGCAGCTTCTCCCCTCTTCAGCAATAGGAATCCAGGCTACTAAGCGGTCCATCTCTCAGCGAGACTAAGGGTAACCGTAACATTTGGCGGCAGCTGTGGGATTTTCCTGGATTTCCTAGGAGAGGTACAGAATGGATGGAGAGCGCTTACGAAAAATTGAAGCGTACAACCCTAAAGGATTTACTTGAAAGCAGAGGGGGGTACGCCAGCAACCGGCCGAGGAGAGAGCTGATCGCAGAATTGACCGAACTGGATCAGAGCTTCACAATGGCGGAAACACCGACCACGATTAGTGACGAAAAAAACAGGATTGTTCGGGAGAGGCTCTCACTGTACGGGCCGAACCCCTCCATGGAATTGGTACAGCAGTTGATGGTGGAAGCGGACGAGGATATACGAAAGACTTGAGCCCATGAACTCAACCTAGCGAACACACACCGCAATGCTGAAGCCCCGCAGGTAATCATCCCTGTCGAAAATGCTGGGAGGCCCAAGATACCCTATGCGGCATTTCGACCCTTCCTAGAGAGCGAGACAGGGATTGATGAATATTTGGCGGACTTCGAAAGGCAATGTGCCCTGCACCAGATTCCCAACAGAGAGTGGCCCACGATATTGTCTGGGAAACTATCCGGGCGAGCCCTGGAAACCTTTCGTACTCTGTGCTGAGGAAGTGACACAGTATGAGCTAGTTAAGGAGACACTGTTGCGACGGTACGCGGTAACTCCGGACACGTATCGCCGACAGTTTCGGGGCACGAAAAAGAAGCCTAACGATACCCATATGGAATGGGCGCACCGAATGCGGAGAGCGGCAAATCACTGGATGAGCGGAAGTAAAGCGGTGACTGGTGAGGACATTTTACAATTGTTTCTCTTAGAACATTTTTATAATGGCATGGAACAGCAAGGGAAGGAATGGCTGCGAGACAGGAGGCCTTCTACCTTAGAAGAAGCAGCCAAATTGGCCGATGAACATTATGACTCCCGTCTTCACGAACCCACGAACTACCGAGCTCCAGCACGGGTCGAACCCAGAGAGGTTTACCGTGCACCCCCACGTGCTGAATTCCGAGCCCCGGTGCCCGCTGGGCCCGCCCAACACTCAGGTCCACCCAATAACAGCTCTGAGCGTCCCAGACTGACTTGCCACCGATGCAAGCAACCAGGGCATTTCATGGCTAGCTGCCCCCTTAATACGCACCAGACACCCAGGAATTACAATTACCCCTCTGGGTCATATCGTCCGGCCCGGGCCCTCTGTGTTAACCAAGAGGCCCCTATGGAGGAATATTTGGGGCCGCTTGACGAGGCGGACCCTGTATATGCTGCCTCAGATAACCGCCAGCACCATCGGCAAAAGGTATGGCTCGAGGGGCGATCTACCGAGGGATTGAGAGACACAGGGGCTACTATCACGCTAGTACAGAGTCATTTGGTCCCGGAGCACAAGCGATCCGGACAGACTGTGGCCGTTAGAGTGGCGGGGGGGATGTGTACAAAATTCCAACAGCTAAAGTGCATCTTGATTGGGGAGCGGGAAAGGGGGCTGTGAACGTGGGCATAATGGATAATTTACCTGCCGAAGTACTACTGGGCAACGATTTGGGCCCCATGACTTCTACCTATGCTCCAGTATGCAACAACGAGGCGGACCCAGTGACTACACGGGCCCAAGCCCGGACGGAGCGAGAGCTCTCACCAGTGCCGGAGACACAGGTAAGACCTACCCCGACCTTGCCTGACATGTTAGGCCCCATACCCTGGGACACCCCAGATGCATTCGAGACAGAGTCTAAGACTGACCCGACCTGACAAAAGTACCGGGAAAGAGCAGAGACCGGAGGGGGCGGGGCAGATAACGAAACATTCTTATGGGAAAAAGGGAAAGTATACCGCTGGACAGAGAAAAGGGGACAGCGTAGGCGACAGCTGGTAGTGCCTCACAAATACCGTCAAGAAATCCTCAAGATAGGCCATGACATCCCCTTAGCAGGCCACCTAGCCGTAACCCATACCCTACACCGCATTACTCACACGTTCTTTTGGCCAGGGGTACACGCTGACGTTAGAACTTACTGTAACACCTGCGATGTGTGTCCACGAGTAGGAAGGCCAGGCGATCACCCTAAAGCCCATCTAGTAAATATGCCCATTGTAGAGGAACCCTTCAGCCGGGTTGCTATTGACCTAGTGGGACCACTGGCTACCCCTAGTCCCTCTGGTAAGCGCTACATTCTTACCGTAGTGGACTACGCTACCAGGTACCCAGAGGCTGTCGCCCTATCCAACATACAAGCGGATACGGTAGCGAATGCACTAGTACAGGTGTTCTCCCGGGTAGGATTTCCAAAAGAAATCCTATCCGACCGAGGCACCCAATTTACGGCTGAATTGACCCAACAACTCTGTCAGGTTTGCAAAATTAAGTCCCTCCTGAGCTCCCCATACCACCCCCAGACGAACGGGCTGTGTGAGAGGTTCAATGGGTCCCTCAAGCAAATGCTCAAGACGTTCACTCAGGAATACTGAGACTGGGAACGCTTCCTGCCACACCTCCTATTTGCTTATCGGGAGGTGCCCCAGGAAATGACAGGGTTCTCTCCCTTCGAGTTGCTCTATGGAAGAAAGGTACAGGGACCCCTAAACCTGATCCGGGAGCACTGGGAGGGAGATATGGAGACTGACGGTGTCCCCATTGTGCCATACGTGCTGGAACTCAGGGACCGAATGGAGAAATTAGCCAAATCTGTGCGGGCTAATCTCCAGTCGGCCCAGAGAAGACAGAAAGTATGGTACAATCGGGGGGCCCAAAAGAGAATCTTCACCATAGGACAAAAGGTGTTAGTACTTAAGCCGGTGAAGACAGACAAATTGCAGGCGTCCTGGGAGGGCCCCTACCAGATCGTAGAGAAAAGGGGAGACACCACGTATGTGATAGCTAGCTGCCACGACAACAATCTTAGAAAGACATTCCATGTAAACATGCTCAAGGAATATTTTGAGCGACCAGAGAACATGACGGCCGTATGTTGTTCCCCTCAGGAAGACCCCGACAGTCTACCCATTCCAGACCTATTAGAAAAGAGTCTCCCCACAGGTATAGTGGCTCAGGTTCAGATAGGAGACCGACTTAGCCCCACTGAAAGGGAGCAGCTCAACCAACTCCTACAGTCCAAACACCTCACCTTCTCCCTGAAGCCAGGGTACACTACTTTAACCACCCACCAGGTAGATACTCCGGGACAAGCTCCCTTGCGCCAGGCTCCGTACCGAATCCCTGAAGCAGTTAGGACAGGAATGAAGAAGGAGATTGATGAGATGCTCCAACTCAGGGTAATTGAGCCCTCTGATAGTCCCTGGGCCTCCCCAGTTGTCTTGGTGCCCAAGAAAGATGAGACCACCCGGTTCTGCATAGACTATCGGAGGCTCAATGAAAAGACCGTGACGGACGCTTACCCTATGCCCAGGGTAGACAAGCTACTCGATCGTATAGCCAGGGGAAATTACCTGACCACTATTGACCTCAGCAAAGGTTACTGGCAGATTCCCCTGGCCCCGGAGGCTATCCCCAAGTCGGCATTCGTCACCCCATTCGGCTTATATCAGTTTAGGGTAATGCTGTTTGGGATGAAGAATGCCCCAGCTACATTCTAGCGCTTGGTGGATAGGCTCCTGGATGGCTTCCAGAGCTTTGCTTGCGCCTACCTGGACGACATAGCGATCCACAGTGAGTCCTGGGAGGACCACTTAGCTCACGTAGGAATGGTTCTGGATCAGATCCGGGCTGCTGGCCTGACTCTGAAGCCAGAAAAATGCCACTTTGGGATGGCCGAGGTACAGTACCTGGGTCACCGGGTGGGGTGTGGAAAGCAGGGACCAGAGCCGGCCAAGATAGAAGCTGTCGCCAATTGGCCCACCCCCATCACTAAGACTCAGGTCCTAGCCTTCCTGGGCACGGCAGGGTACTATAGACGGTTCGTACCAGACTACAGCACACTTGCCAAACCCCTGACTGACTTGACCAAGAAGAACTTACCTCGACAGGTCCTGTTGTCTCCCCACTGTGAAACGGCTTTCCAGGCTCTCAAAAATTCTCTAATTAACGCTCCTGTCTTGGCAGCCCCAGCCCTTAACAAACGTTTTATCGTCCATACAGATGCTTCCATGTTCGGGCTGGGAGCCGTCCTCACCCAAGTAGGCGAAGATGGAGGGGAGCATCCAGTTGCCTACATCAGCCGGAAGCTCCTGCCCCGCGAAGTCAGCTATGCAGCGGTCGAAAAGGAGTGTTTGGCTTTGGTGTGGGCATTAAAGAAATTGACTCCGTATTTATATGGGCAGGAGTTCACTCTGGTCACCGACCATAACCCGTTGGTGTGGCTGAACCGGGTCTCTGGAGATAACGGCAGGCTATTACGTTGGAGTTTATCGTTGCAACCCTTCAATTTCACCATTACTTACAGACCTGGGAAACAGAATGGCAACGCCGACGGGTTGTCCAGACAAACCGACCTCAGCCCCGCATAACCAGTGGTCTGGACAGCCTTAGTCTGCCCTGAAAAGGAGTCAGACCGTGTCTGCCAGAGTGTTCCACAGAAAGGGAGCACTGTTACAGAAGCATTAGTTATTTTGTTGTGAAGAGCTTATTTCCCAGCAGCAATGCCTGAACCAGCCAAGCCAGCGCCTAAGAAGGGCTCCAAGAAAACCGTAACAAGTATCATTTCATAAAGAGTTAACTTTGTTCAGCTTTTAGAAACTATTTTCTAAATACAAGTTTGCTGAAATCAGCTCTAATTAAGTTTAGTGATAAACATTCCCATTGTCTAATCACCTCCGGAGTCAGACTGCTAATTGATAAGATGGACTGCATTGTTTTCTTGTGTGTAACTTGTTATCTTCTGAAGCCTGTCAAAGGGCGTTGTCTCTCTATCTAAATGTGTGATGGGGGATTTTATGCTTCCCCCCCTGGGAGTGCCCTGTGTGCATGTAACCTCAATAAAAAGCAGGCTGGGCATCCCAGTCCTGAGTTCTTGGTTGACCCTCAATCGCAGCGTTGACTCATTTTTGTGGGCAGAAGGGTATCCTAGCTGTACTACAGCTAAGGGGGATTATTCTACATTTGCGAGACTCATATAGAATACTATGGAAAGCAGCTTTTCCCCTCTTCAGCAATAGGAATCCAGGCTACTAAGCGGTCCATCTCTCAGCGAGACTAAGGGTAACCGTAACACTAATCTAGAATAAACTACCAATAGCCCTTAAAAGGGCCTTTTGTAGGGCATTGCCCTAAGTTAAACAGCTTTTACCTGAAAAAAAATGCAAAGACCCACTAACATTCCAAACCCTCACCCCCCCAACCCACAAAATAAAAACAAAACTGTCTAAAAAACCTAAGATACCCATTGCCCTGAAAAGGGCATTTGTATAGGCATTGCCCTTAAAAGGGCATTTAGCTCTTTTACAAGCCCAAACCCTAAACTAAAAAAAAGCACACCCAAAAAACCCTTAAAAAAGCCTAACACTAAACCCCGACAATCCACTTATGGATTTTGAAGTCCCGCTTGAACGATCTTCATCCAGATGGCGAGAAGTCTTCATCCAGATGGCCTCTTCTATCTTCATCCAGGTGGCAAAGTCCTCATTCAGGTGGCAAGAAGTCTTCATCCAGATGGCCTCTTCTATCTTCATCCAGGCGGCATCTTCTATCTTGATCCCGGTGGCGCGGAGCAGGTCCATCCTGAAGACATCCGGCGCAGAGCATCCTCTTCATATGGTCGCCGCCGTACACTGAATCTTTAATGCAAGGTACGCGATTCATGATGGAATCCCTTGCATTCCTATTGGCTGAAAAATTTGAATCAGCCAGTAGGAATGAGAGCTGCTTAAATCCTATTGGCTGATTTGAACAGCCAGTAGGATTTTAGCAGCTCTAATTTCTATTGGCTGATTCAAATTTTTCAGCCAATAGGAATGCAGGAATGCAAGGGACGCCATCTTGAATCATGTACCCTTTTAAGGGCTATTGGTAGTTTATTGTAGGCTAGGTTTTTTTTATTTTGGGTGGGATTTTTTTTTAAAGTGCTATTAGATTAGGTGTAATTCTTTTTTATTTTGGATAATTTCGTTTGTTATTTTTCGTAATTTAGTGTTTTTAATTTTTGGTAATTTAGTCTTTTTATTTTTTGTAATTAGATAGTTTGTAATTTTTAGAGTAGTTAGGGTTTTTTTATGTGTAGTTTATTTTTATTTAATTGGTAGTTAGTTTAATTTTAGTTTAATAATTCTATTAGTTTAATTGTTAGTTTAAACTTTTTTTTTATTATTTGACAGGTAAGCTTTAATTTAATTTAAGCTAGAGAAATTGTAATTTTAATATAAAGTTAGGGGGCATTAGGTTTACGGGTTACTAGTTTAATTTAGTTTATTGCAATGTGGGGGGCTTTAAGTTTAGGGGTTAATAGTTTACTTTAGTGTTTTGTTGTGGGGGCTTACGGTTTAGGGGTTATTAGGTGTAACAGGACACCCCCAAGCATAAAAGGGTTAAACCGCCGTTTAGTAAATCTTCCCTTTCAGAGGCACAGCATACAGTAAATTTCCCCTCTCCCTCCCCCCAAGCATGAGTCAAAGCTCCATATCAGCAAGAGCTGTGGGTTTATTGTTCTTATATACACATTCTTACACATTAGTACCACCCACAGGGTTTTGTAAAACAACCAATAAACACATACAATACTCTCAGACGCTCCCACACAAAATCATCCCCTCTGCCTGATGCAATTACCTTACACAATGGTTGATACAATTACCTTACACAATGGTTGATGCAGTTACCTTACACAATGGTTGATACAATTACCTTACACAATGGTTGATGTAATTATCACAGGCAGAGAATTACAGTTCCCTTTGTGACCAAATGAAGCATGGCTTTTCTGCCCAAAACCAGTTCCACAGAGTCTTCTATCCTGGAGATAATTGGGAAGTAATACAATTATCTCCAAGGACAGAGGCAAAACTCCATTGAACACATGGTAGCAAAAGACAATAATATATATAAAAATATATAACTGTGCAGCTATTGCATAAAACAGGTACATTCAACAAATCCCCAGATAGCCTAGATCTGAGCACACATTATTACTGAATGGCGCTCAGGTCACACACATACAGTTCAATTGCCATGGAGCCAAAGTCTTTCACATAGTCTTTCGTTATACGAATGGGCTCCATGGCATAGTTATCTGGGGTATTACTGTTCAAATAAGTCAAGCACCGAACGACCCGGCCTTCGTTTCCCTGCAGGGGAAAATCAAGCATTTCAACATTGGGCCATAGTCTAAAGGCAGCAAGCGGGCAACCAGACTCCTCCAATGCACAGTGGCGGGATTGGTCTCGTCAAATCTGGTTTATTGTAGTGGTGACGATGTCAGAGAGCAGCAGAATAAGGGTTAATATTTTTTTTAGTGGCGGCAATATTGGGAGCGGCAGATTAGGGGTTAATAAATTTAATATAGTGTTTGCGATGCAAGAGGGCCTCGGTTTAGGGATTAATAGGTAGTTTATGGGTGTTTAGTGTACTTTGTAGCAGTTTAGTTATGAGTTTTATGTTACAGATTTGTAGCGTAAAACTCATAACTACTGGTTTTAGATGGCGGTATGGATCTTGTTGTTTTAGGCTGTAAAGCAGGTTTTTTAGCCTCTCTGCAAAACTCATAATGGCAGCGCTATGGGAATCACATGAAAAAACGTAATTTTTAATAGTGCTGTACTGACGTCGTTGGGGTACAGGCTAAAAGGCTTGAGGCACAGCTATACCGACAAGACTTGTAATGGCTTCAGTGTTGTTTTAACGCTGAAAATGCCATATTTTCAGCATTAAAAGACGAACGCACAGACTTGTAATCTAGCTGAATGTGATGATAGTTAATTATGTATAAAAATTAAAAAAGAAAAGAGCAGTTAACAGATCCTTCATTACTAAAGAGTGACCAAAACTGCACTAGAGTACAGAAAAAAGCTTTAATGCATCTGTCTCTAAACATACTTAAATACAACACAATGATAAAATACACAAATAGCATATACATGAGTATGTGAACAAATGTCCTTGCAAAAGACACTATTCAGTGGCACCCACAACCGCCTAGGAAATAAGAGCAAATGAGTGCAAAAGACACTATTCAGTGGCACCCACAACCGCCTAGGAAATAAGAGCAAATGAGTGCAAAAGACACTATTCAGTGGCACCCACAACCGCCTAGGAAATAAGAGCAAATGAGTGCAAAAGACACTATTCAGTGGCACCCACAACCGCCTAGGAAATAAGAGCAAATGAGAGCAAAAGACACTATTCAGTGGCACCCACAACCGCCTAGGAAATAAGAGCAAATGAGTGCAAAAGACACTATTCAGTGGCACCCACAACCGCCTAGGAAATAAGAGCAAATGAGTGCAAAAGCACGCTATCAAACTATGATCCTCTTCTCAGCTTGTGGGCAGATATTAGCAGTGAACTATATAGAGAATCAGATGAATTTCGGTTATTTGAAACATCAAATACAGGATATTCAGGCGTGCTTGCAAAGGGGTAAAATGGCTAAAAACACAAACCTCTACAAGGCTATTACAAGCCTTAGACTTAGAAGCAGGTAAGGTTTGCCTACCCTCTCGTAGCAACTACTGCCCGTGTAACAGCTGATCCTTGTGACGTTTGCTCACCAACAGATGCTTCATCTCTCCAAGGTTTATTCGGGTTCTCAGTTCACATAATGCGGCCAGTGATCTTGAGCAACAGAAAGGTAGTTTCGTCACATACTACCGCTCCACCATATGTGCCAAACAATTGCCAGGATGATGCGTTTCGCCCCTCCTACTTTAGGGCTGGTGGGGCTTCGTCAGATAGTTTACAGTGTTTCTGAGCCGTCCTTAAAAGCAGGTACCCAGTCACGCCTCCATAATTTATAGAATAAAACAAAATTGTTCATTTTACTCAAGAACATACCTATAAATAGTAAAACCTGAGAACCTGATAATTGTGCAGTGGTCTCTTAAATTTCTGCAGAGCTGTATATATATAATGTTTGTACGCAATATATATCAGGTTTCTGCAGGCAATGGAAAGAGCTCTTATATTACACTGCGAGAGGACAATCGCATTTTACACTTGTCTGGTTAGCGCAACTAAAAACTTTGAGTAGAGGAAAGTGTGTTAAAAAAAGTTGCACTAAACATAAATACATTAAAAATTACCACTTTGTGATTCGTGAATGCGAATACTTAGATATGCATAACAAACGTCTCCACAGATCTCTTTGATACCTTTCCTAAAGCTCATAAACAAATCAAATGTTCCTGCTTTACAGATGTCACTTTAAATGCATAAATCTTACCCTGTATACTGTATATAAATATTACTGTTTCCCTTGTACATCAGAATGCCTGATGAAGGGAACTCAGTGACCTGAAAGCCAGCAACTGTACTAATAGTTATCTGTTGAAGATATCACCCAAACATCACTTTTGTTATTTTCTTACAAAATTATTTTTACTTTTTTGACTAAGCACCTTGTAATTTGAAGAAACGTTTGTTGTCTTGCTATATAATAACATATCAGCCAAGTCTAAACTATTTTAAAACAATATAAATATCTTATTTGCTACAAACTACACCTATTACCTGACTTATTTGGAGGAGCCAATTCAGGCTTGCTTCTGTAGAGTACACTAGCCACAGTCATTATATTAGTATAAAGCACATTGCAGTTGATATCTGCTGAAGCAAGTTAGGGACTTATATGTAGCATGGTTAGCCTTGATAGAATGCTGCGTACATTAAATGTGCTATTGTATTTCACAAGCACAATATTTGTGCTCCACTCGAAATACCAGTGCATGCAAATGTACAATGTGAATGTGACCTCACATTTATATGTGTATACACTAATATTTATGTGTTTATATGTGTGTATACACATATTAACACACACACACATATATACTGTATATATATATATATATATATATATATATAAAAGCATATACATATATAATTTGAGTATTAACACAGTCCCCATAGACCGCAATGTTAAGGCACTTTTCAGGGCCGTTTTTTTCTAACACCCTACATCTACTCACTTTAAGCCCTTAAAATTGCTTTGTGCAGTTATAGTATAATTACAAATGCTACAATATTTTATTATACAAAAATAACACTAAACTTTATTTTGGGGGAAATTGGGGGACATTTTTAAAATTAACCAGTGGTCTGACCTCTAGTTAATTTTTGGAGCACTAATTGCTACCGTGAGCTTGCGGTAGCACTTGTAATGAATGGTTATTTATCATGCACTTGTAAATGGGCAAACCTGCCCATTTACAGTTGCACGATAAATTAGCACTCCACTTGTAACATACCCCAAAATAGTTTAAAGCTTTGAAGCTCATAAATAAATCCACCATTTGTTTTAAATCCCATAATAAATGGTATTAAATATTAACAAGCTTTAGAAGAAGAATAAAAATCTGCATTAAAAGACAAGCGGTACATTATGTATTTGTGCATTGCTGGATCTTTCTTGAGTTCTATTCTGTCAATTTAACTAAATCCAACTTATTTTTATTTTGTTACACTGCTGCTTCCTTTCAGATTTATTACAACTATGCAGCATATCTCACAACACACGTACCTGGGAATATCCGTATATGCCGGTAAGTATAGCCATTGAGAGGGACGGTGCAGTAATTCTGTCTCCAATAAAAGCAACAATGTTTCTCTCTTTTGAACAGGAGTAATTAGGTATTAAATCATCTGTCCCTGTTAACATTCTCAGTATATTCATCTGCGCTCTCTGTTCAGTTCCAAAAGACTCGTATACTTTATACCCTAGGGTGACGTTGGGTAGAAGGTCAGTGCTTGAGTTGATCTCTTCAACTGCGTAAATGAAGGCCAAGTAGTGCCGGTAATAATGTAAGTCCACGCTGAAAATAATCAGAATATTTCTCTAAACACATTAACAAAGCTGTATAAACACATAGCTCACTGCATTTTGCAAGACAAACACAGTAAAGTTTAGTCACACTGTACCTCTCTTAGCACAGGGTACACCAGATTCAGCCTGTAGCCTCACAACTGTGTTAACTATTCTCCCCATAAACTTCAAAGAAGCATGTAAACTGAAATTTTATATATATATATATATATATATATATATATATATACACTTGCGCTGAGCTATTAATATTGTACATTCCAATGCTCTATATTTAAATATATAGTTCTATATACATCTGTATGTATACTTATACCTGTATATATTTATACAGATATATACGTAGAGATATATTTAAAAAAAAAATAATTAGATTTATATATATATATATATACAGTATGTGAAGAACATTTGAATATACAATATTCAAATCACGATTTGGGTTTAACCCTGCAGGTCTAACATGGTGTCCTGTTAGCGCACCTGAAGACATTTAACTTAAGGCATGTTATGTAAATATAAAATATAAAAATAATTAAACAAATATTTTTAAATTCTAAAAAATCATTAGAATACGTGTTTTTTAGATTTTTTTGGAAAAAGTATTGATAATTATTATTATAATTTTTGACATTATTTTTATATTTCATATTCACATAATGCACCTCAAGATAACTTTCTTCAAGTACGCTAACCCGACACAGCGTGAGATCTACAGCGTGAGACCCAATTCACAATTCACATATTTTACATTCCAATGTTCTTCACATAGAAGAAATTGTTTATTTATTTTTAAATATATATTTACATATATATATGATTATTATTTTGTCAAATATATATCTATATACTGTATATATATATATATATATATATATATATATATATATACATATATCATATTTCCCTATGTGAAGAACATTGGAATGTAACATGTCTACAGTATATAAACAGTTATAAGCATTATTAAATATTAAAGGGATACTTAACCCATTTTTTTTCTTTCATGATTAAGATAGAGCATGCAGTTTTTTTTTCCCAATTCTTTTTATTTAATGAACGACAATGTATATAATCATCAGAAAACAAAAATAAATAAATTTAAACCCGGCATGGGTTACATTAAAGAGATATGGAATATTCATATAACACATTTGCATATTTAGATAATAATAAATATGTTTCTTTACATTTTTCATTAGACATTGTCGATACTTTTCTTTTGTTTTTTATTTACAACATCAATACCCTAAAATAAAAAAAAATTAAAAATAAAAAAAACAGAAGAAGAAGGGGAAGGAGGGAAGACCTAATTACCACATCCCTAAGAGAACCATTTCAGAGTTTCGTAGAGGGTATCCTATATTATAAAAGGCCAAGAGTGTTTGTCCGAAGCTGTCATGCGCAGTAGAGACTGCGCACGAGGACAAACACACCTGGCCTTCTAACTGTCTTCCCCCAGCGTGTGGTGGAGTGGGCGTGGCCGACGGGCGTGGTGTGGGCGGGGCCCGGGCGGGGCATGGGCGTGACCGGGCAGGGGCGGGCGTGACATGGGCGGGGCCGACGGGGCCGAGCATGACGTGGGCGGGGCCGGGCGGGGCCAGGTGCCGAGTGTGTGGCTGTGCACAGTGAGTGAATCATAAGAGGTGCCGGGTGTGTGGCTGTGCACAGTGAGTGAATCATAAGAAGACAGAGAGCTCTAAAAAGAAGGGGATAGTGAGAGCAGAAGAGGGGGATAAAGAGATTGGGGAGATAGCACAAAAGAGATTGGGGAGATAGCACAAAAGAGATTGGGGAGATAGCACAAAAGAGATTGGGGAGATAGCACAAAAGAGATTGGGGAGAAAGAGAGCACAAAAGAGATTGGGGAGAAAGAGAGAGCAAAAGAGATGAGGGGGGAGAAAGAGAGAGCAAAAGAGATGAGGGGGGAGAAAGAGAGAGCAAAAGAGATGAGGGGGAGAAAGAGAGAGCAAAAGAGATGAGGGGGGAGAAAGAGAGAGCAAAAGAGATGAGGGGGGAGAAAGAGAGAGCAAAAGAGATGAGGGGGAAGAAAGAGAGAGCAAAAGAGATGAGGGGGGAGAAAGAGAGAGCAAAAGAGATGAGGGGGGAGAAAGAGAGAGCAAAAGAGATGAGGGGGGAGAAAGAGAGAGCAAAAGAGAGGGGGGAGAAAGAGAGAGCAAAAGAGAGGGGGGAGAAAGAGAGAGCAAAAGAGAGGGGGGAGAAAGAGAGAGCAAAAGAGAGGGGGGAGAAAGACAACAAAAGAGGGAGAGAGACAGCAAAAGAGAGGGGGGAGAGAGAGCAAAAGAGAGGGGAGAGAGAGAGCAAAAGAGAGGGGGGAGAGAGCGCAAAAGAGAGGGGGGAGAGAGCGCAAAAGAGAGGGGGGAGAGAGGGGGGAGAGCGCAAAAGAGGGGGGGAGAGAGACAGCAAAATAGGGAGAGAGACAGCAAAAGAGAGGAGGGGAGAGAGAGCACAAAAGAAGGAGAGACAGCAAAATAGGGAGAAAGACAACAAAAGAGGGAGAGAGACAGCAAAAGAGAGGGGGAGAGAGAGAGCAAAAGAGGGAGAGAGAGAGCAAAAGAGGGAGAGAGACAACAAAAGAGGGAGAGAGACAGCAAAAGAGAGGAGGGGGGAGAGAGAGAGCAAAAGAGAGGGGAGAGAGAGCAAAAGAGAGCGGGGAGAGACACAGCAAAAGAGGGAGAGAGACAGCAAAAGAGAGGGGGGGGGGGAGAGCGCAAAAGAGAGGGGGGAGAGAGAGAGCAAAAGAGAGGGGAGAAAGAGAGAGTAAAAGAGAGGGGATATAGAGAGAGAGCAAGGGGTGGGACCGCTGTACTGCAAAAAATGGCCCGTGTGAACGGGCTTTAAGACTAGTATTAAATATTCAATTTCAGTGGGGGCAAGAGCTTTTATAAACATTGACCATTTATGAAAAAACCTAGAAATATCTTCATCGTTATCTATATTAATATTAATTTGTTCAGGTATACATTGTTTTTTTAAACAATTTTTAATTTTCGGAATACTAGGAACTGTTCGCATTTTCCATTTTTTGAAAATAAGATATCTAACGGCTAGTATGGCTGAGTTAATGATTTTACTTTTAAGCCGCTTGTCTTCTAAGTTAAGACAGAGAAAGACTATATTCATTGATGAGAAAGTTAGTGAGGGGAGCTTCAATATCTTACGAAGCCAGAATTGGACTTTAAACCAAACATTTTTAATTTTTGGGCAGGCCCATATCATGTGCAGAAGGTTCGCTGCTGGAAGTAAGCACTTAGGGCAAACGCTAAAGTTAATATTTCCTGCTTTAACTCCTTTTTCTGGAGTAAAGTAGGTCATATATAATAACCTCAAATGAGACTCCCTCCATGTCGATGAGAGGGTTACTCAAGCCGCTTCTTGGATCGAGAGATGGGGTAATTTAGAATTCAATTCTTGAGATAACAAACAATGTAGCCCATTTAATGCAGATTTTATCAAGATTAAATGTGCCTCTGTCAGAAACCAAGATCATATAACAGGGAGTAATTGACATATGTCCATTCTTAACCAAAGTAAGCCAATTCTCGATATTCCCTAAGGACCAGTTCCATCCAAAGTCATTTGTGAGTTTCAATGCATAGTGTCTAGCCTGAAGATACGCAAAAAAAATTTGTGTGGAAGGTTAAATTCCCTTCTGAGAGCATCAAATGATTTAACACAGCTTTTCTCTGTATCTAGTATCTGAAATACATTAGAAAACCCTTCCGCCTTCCATTTTAAAAAAAGTGTTGAGGATATTCCTGCTTGAAATTGTGGATTCCCCAAAAATGGGATGTATCTCGATACCCGATGTTCTGTGACTAACAAGTTACAGATCTTTTTCCATGCTAGAATTGGGTTGTATACAGACCTATTTTTTTTAATTGGGATGGAATATGAATAGTATCCAAATGGATAAGCGCCACTGGGGAAAAAGGGTTCGTTATACCTTTTTCGAGATCATTGTTTGTAATATAATCTCTTGAGAATAACCAGTCAGACACTATACGAGCTAAGAAAACATTATTATAAGCCCTTAAATCGGGTAAAGCCAAGCTGCCATATCTTACTGGAAAAGAAAGTTTTGAGAGTGAGATTCTGGACCTCTTATTTTGCCATAAGAAGGATCGGAGTAGAGTATTAAAGAGAATTAGGTCCTTCCTTTTTAAAAACAGGGGAGTATTCTGAAAAATGTAAAGCATTCTGGGGAGGAGAATCATCTTGTAAACTGCAATACGCCCTGATAAGGAAAGAGGTAAGTTGTGCCAGTTTTTAAACGTATCTTTGAATTTGTTTAACATTGGGGTAATATTGAGAGTGTACCAGCTATCAGGTTTAATAGATACATTTATACCTAAATACCTAAAAGATCCTGCACTATAGAAAAAGGTACATTAGTGCAAGAGTCGCCTGTCTGCCTGATCCAAAGAAGTTCGGACTTAGTTATATTCACTTTGTACCCAGAAAAAGAGCCAAACTATTGTATAATTGAGAGGAGTATTGGTATATATCATCTGCGTAAAGTGCTATCTTTAGTTCCTTCTTGCCTATTTTAATTCCCTCAAGTCGCTGCCTGATTATTATAGCAAGAGGTTCAATAGAAATGTTAAAAAGGTACTGCACCCACGTCTAGTTTTACAGCATCATTTACGTCCTTGATTTTAAAAAAGGGAAAAGATCCAAAAGCGATAGAATCCTATAGACCAATTGCCCTCATGAATACGGATTATAAACTGTTAACTACAATCCTTGCACAGCGGCTGCAGTCCCTTCTTCCTTCTATTATCAACACGGACCAGGCTGGGTTCATGAAAAATAGAAACTCGCTGCTAAGATAAGGGAACTCCTGCTTACCTTAGACTTTTTTTCTAATACCATGATCTCTGATCAAATGGGGGAAGGAAGTAAGGTAGATCTGGCAATATTAGCCATAGACACCGAAAAGGCCTTTGACTCAATTCACCATGACCATCTTTTACTATCTTTAGAACAGTTTGGATTGAAAGGCAATTTCACGAATTTTATTGAAAAGTTATACCATACGGCTTCCACTAGATTAATAGTTAATGGT